>NW_016171978.1:3974-13675 GCF_001687245.7 Rhagoletis zephyria | reverse complement strand
GAGTTTGTATACAATTTTTTGTACTTACATATGTAGTTATGTAAGAAATATTTAAACCAAATTTTGCAAGTTCTTTATTGTTAAAAAATTTCTGCTGTTTTATCAGCCGAAACCGTTACTAAAATTTCCATTTAATCTTTTTTGTTTATATTGTTTATCTAACTGAATTTTAACACAAATAAAACTTGAATTTTATGCTCGATGTTAGCTGCATCAACTTTACTTAGCCCGAGATTAAAAAAAATCATTTGAAAGAGCCGTTAACATTTTCCGCAGTAATGAAGCTGTTACGAAATGAAATAATGTGCGTAGATGATCTTATGGAACCGGGTAGCGAGTCGTCACTAGAATAAGTAGAAAATGAGTTCGATCTTTGGGGCCCTCATAAATATCTTGTACATAAACGAAGGCGGGCCACCCACAAGAAGAAATCAGTTTTAATTTAAATTGTCAAGTCCAAGAACTAAAGCGGAATATCATCGACGCTTGGGTGGAAATGAAAACTGTTTATCCAAAACTTTACGGTCTTTCGGAAAAATACTGTCATTTAGATGGTACCTCGGCGCCTACTTAGCGCCTGTTTTCAAAAGCTGCTAAAAATATATTTTTTTTTTATTTAAGGCTAATTAACAAGAGAATTGGAAATTTTTTATGGAAAGTGTTTTTGTCAATACACACTGTAAAAAAGTTTCTTTAAAAATTCGATTAATCGATTATTTCTCAAGAATTGCAATTAATATTTTTTGGCTTGTGATTAATCATATGATTCTTTAATCGATTATTTTTTTTTTGTCATGCCTATTTATTTCTAAATATCCTTGTGCGCGGGAGGTTTTCTAAGTCTGCACAAAATTATAATGCTTTCCCAGTGATACAAATTCAAAAAATTCATAACCCTAGTCTAACTTTGTACTACTTACAGCCATCTTCAAAGTATACGTTAAATTCTGTTGCAATGTGATCGCAAGCAAAGGATCAGAACTGCAGTGCAACCCCTCATGGTCGCTAAAAGAAAATAAATTCCTTCCTTTACTTACAAACCTGCACATAAGGCCGCATACACAAATTTGTATGCAAGTATGTATGCATGTACAAATGTATGTATTCATATTAAAATACCTGTAAATATAAGAGAAATATTCAAATGTAAATTACTTTCATTTTCATCTCTTACTACAAATTTTATTACATATTCTTAAAAAGTTTCCGCACATTTGCTAAGGGATAAATATATCTTACCAAAGTAAGCACAACTAAGCCCAATTTACAAACACGGACAATGTGTACGGGGATTGCCACTACAGCGACAGGTGGCAACAGGTGCATCATCCCTAACGCCGTAATATCTTGAATTGATCTCGTAAATAAACGGCACGTGCGGTCGTAGAGATGGCATCTGCGATGCAGGATACTCCAACAAACCCGCGGCAACAGCAGCTCAATGAGATCGCGGCGCGCGCAAATGCAACAACATAAACTCTCTGGGAAAGAAGGATACAAAACATAAACCATAATAATTATAAGTAGAAATACCTTGTGTTTAAGAGGCCAAACCAAGAAGGCGATCGAAGTTGCAGCAAGCGGAGCAGAAGATGACGCCGAAGGATAAACATCCTGCCCCGGTTAGTTGCAGCGAAATAGTCATTTCGTGCAGTGCTAACCCTTTCAATAGTGTCTGCATACTTATAGTACGTACGTATGTATGTACATATGTACCTGTGTGTTTGTGTGCTTGCTTGTGAGGATCAGCGACTTTGGCTAAATTGGCTGCATCAATGATCTGCAACAGTGGTTGCAGCTTCACATTTCGCAATGCAAGCTGCATTTTAAGTTGCCACAATCGACAGGCGGCGGCGGCGGCGGCGCGTAGAAGGCGCATGCCAGCGAACTCGACGGTTAATAGGCAGCAAGTGTTGGGTTTGTGTGACTCCGGTGTGTTTCAATATTTTGTTGCAAGGTGCGCACGAGCCAAACACATAAACGTACTACTACTGGTTTCGCTCTCGTTCGTATTAATGGATTTTCGAAAGACAAATGATCAACGTTGGAGATTAAGGATGTTCACGAGTTGTAGGGGACTAACGCAGCGTTTTTATAATTAGAAACGACAGCGAAGCGAAAAGTGTTGTAAGGAATTTAAGACAGCACGTGGATGGTAGTAACGGTTTTTAGCTTATTTTATTTAAAATTTATGTTGTTACGTTATGAAAAAAAATCTGTACTTGTTTCTTATTCTGATGCTAGAGTACATAGTTATATGACTAGGACTTACAGGTCAACTTATTTTAAAACTCTAGGTCCTTTTTAACTTTCCCTGTCACGATGTGTCTTTGTTAGTATAGTGGGAGATTCGGTAATGCCATACGCGCGTGAAAGTCATTATGCTGCAGACTTGCCTAGGCCCTAGGTTGCAGCTATCCAAAAATCTTCAGACGGGCTAAATATTACTCAACCATGAGCTCTGTGCCGATAATTTTGAAATTGTATTAACCAGTTTCTGCTTATCTGTGGTGAGCAACTGCTAGGAAAGCTGGATCGATGGTCTGAGCAATATGATCTTAGAATCAAGCCCTAAAATAGTACTTATGGCCCGGAATAAAATCACTAGTTTTGAGCTACCAAAGTTGAATGACCAAATTTTTAGGAAAGTTTTCCTCTACAGTCTCATAGATGGCGCATGGCGTCAGGCTTCGTATAACCAATGCGACCCCTTAAAGAATGCACATCCTGTGGGGAAAACCCGAACCATTAAGTGGTCGTAGCTATTCTTAATGGATATTGGTCGTTTGACATCAACAGGAATGAATGAGAGTAGGAAACAGTTGAGCACCTACTTCGCAGGTGAGCAGCTTGGATGAGAAACAAGAATTACATACAGTTGGTAGCGCGGCACACTTAACTTACGTTGATACGTTGCGATGCGTAGTGGATAAGAGTCTGTATCCTTAGTTTCTGTCACTACTGAACCCCTACCGGCTTCTTAACGAGGTGTAGAAA
This sequence comes from Rhagoletis zephyria, assembly GCF_001687245.7. NCBI lineage: Eukaryota > Metazoa > Arthropoda > Insecta > Diptera > Tephritidae > Rhagoletis > Rhagoletis zephyria. The sequence goes on along the minus strand of NW_016171978.1, from coordinate 10,678 downwards.
ACTCCGGTTCACTTAGGGCCCAGAGTTCTCTGGATATGGAAGTCGAGTTTTCGCCGGAACAGGATATAAATAAAGACTGTGCGCGTAACTCTGCAACTTCACCTCGCCCCTATAGATGCAGTAGAAAACAACGTTATCTTCTACGGCTACCCTGCATGCCCATAAACAGTGGTTAAAACGAGAACCCGCCAGTCCAGTACTCACGGTATATAGTTTGGCCTTAACTACATATTTTATATCGAAGGTGGGAATTTTTTTGCTCGCGTTATAAGCAATTAGGGCTTTCCATTTATTTTGTACTAGCAGCGTACCCGACGTCGTTCGGGATAAGCACACCAAAATATAAAACAGTTCAAAAAATATTCAGTTCAACATAAATTAATTGAGACAAAATATTTCTTTTTTGTTTAAACTAAGGCATCCTTATGAACAATTCTTTTAGCTTTATCGTGCTTTAACATATTGGTCATCATTTTCTGTACTACAAATCTTGTTCCATTTTTAATGTTAGGTGGAATAAGGTAACAGTAAAATTTTAAAATTACGACTAGTTTACTACGGTACATTCCGTTTTATAGTATATAAAGGTGCCCAGCCCCCTTGTAAAAATGCATCCCTTTTTAATTTACTATAAGAGTCCTTTTAGGTACTGGCTACCCACCAAATATCGAGCTCATGTGACTTGTATAAGCGAACACCAAATTTAAAAGTCGTGTGACTTCTTGTTTTGAAGTTCAAAAAAAGTTCACGCTTATGGGATGTTCACGTCCCCTTGTACAAACTCATTAGCATATGTATACCTAACTATAAGCACCTACCTTTGGTATGTCTGCATACCACATTTCAAGTTCATGTGAATTATGGGTTCGAAGTTGTAGCTAATAAAAATTTACACGCCTATGGGATGTGCTACGCCCGTTTCTACAAACTCATTTCCTACCTATACCTTTCTATTTGCGCATCCCAAATTCTAAGTTCATGTGACTTATAATTCTGAAGATATAGCTGGTTTAAAATATCACGCCTATGCGTGGTGCCATGCCCCCTTGTGGAGTCCCATTTGTCATGGCAATACTCGGTCAAAATTTCATTCGATTCTGTCCATCCGTTTAGGCCGCAACCAGCGCCGCAACTAGACTGATAGGCACAGGGTAGGAGCTCTTTTTGTACTGAATACTATTTTATGTATATGCAAAAAACATGATCGAAACATATTCCGCAGGTGTAGCTTTTTGAGGTTTGCTATAGATCAGCGTTGGGCAGAGAGAGCTTTTACTCTGCTCACGCCTAAACAAAATGTATAGAAAGCTTAAAAGAGCTTTGCCCGCGGGCAAGGCAGTGCCTTTCAGTGCTATAGATTCCACTTGGAAGCGTAGAAAGTAAAAGCTCCATATGCCCATCGCTAATACGCATAGAGGGTTGCCGCGTGTAGGCTCTCCATGTACTTCTTATAGATATGACATGGTAAAAGTTCTCTATGCGTCTATGTCAGAGATGGGCAGAGAGAGCTTTTACGCTGCACGCGCCCATACAAAATGTATAGAAAGCTTAAAAGAGCTTTTCCTGCGGGCAAAGCAGTGCCCAGAACCGGTCTATGTAGAAAATAAAGCATCCGTCATCAATACATATTGTGGGTAGTTAAGAGCATTTAGAATATTTTAACTTTTGACAGCTCCTGCTACATACCGCAGCCTCAGCATTCTGGTTAGCCACTTAGGGATGATTACTGATGTAGAACAATGTTGGCTATAGAGTGCTTTAGTTTTGCGCCCGATGTACATAAGTTGTTCAGAGAGCTTTCAAAAGCTTTACACACATACATACCTATGAACTACGATGTAGAAGCGGAAGTTTTCAAAAGGTTTTGGTTCCCACGACAGTCGGGTCTACGTAACCGGAACGACCCAGATTTATATCTGGCCAAGGACTGTCACTCCAGCAACACTCCCCAAAAACCCTTTGGGGAACTTGTATGCTGCTACAACAACAACAAAAGGTTTTGGTTTCACGCTAGGCTCTTAACAAGTATGTATAACTGCGAGTTATTTTCTCTTTAAAGACCGGTCTAGATAACAATGAAGGGTTTACAGTGAACTTGGTCATGCTTTCCTTAAACTCGATTGACGACTATTTTATTAAAAGCGCTTTTGACGATCTAATAATTCTTCGTACATTTGAAAGAAGAACTTAAAAGAGGCTTTTACTTTAGAGGTAAAAATAATAAACTCTTGTACAAACATGTTACATTTTTATTAAACTTTTATTAAAATTATACCTTAAAACCACAAATACTTTCTTTATTTAACTTACACTAACTTCGTTATGCTGCTTTCTGACCTCTTTAGTATATTTTTAACTCTTATTCCTCATCTCTTTTACGAACAGCTGAATGATCAGCCATTATCCTTAACGGCTGCACAGGCTTTACAGTTGCTTTAGCTCCCCCAAAAATGCAGCGCATTTAACGATCGTTTTAGCCATTGAAGGGCTATTGACCGCTATAGCGACAGCGACAGCACCGCTAGTGGCTGGGTCGATGGCATGTGCCAAGAAACGGCTGCTGCCACTGCAACTTCCAACTGTTCGCGCTGTTTGCTTCAGCTTCAGCTTCGATTTGTTTTTTTGTGGTTTGGCGTTAAAGAAGGGGAAAGGTAAACAGTTCAATTCAGTTGGTTTTTTTTGTGTGGCTCTTTTACCCGTTTCCGCCCTTAATTTCTACTGATTTATTATTATTGTTGTTATGCTTGTAGAATTTCGGTTTGGATCGAAATCGGTTATCTTTCTGCGGCAAGGTGTGAATTTGTTGCAGGGGTTGTCTGCCCTATTTTCTGTATTCTTAGTGCATACTTTTTTCTCCTTTACTGCTCTCATTTTCTGTTTAGTGTTTGGTTGCGTGGTTGCCTAGGCGATTTTGTTCGAGTTTGTGGGTATGTGGGTGCCCCTATTAAAATGTATGTCTGTATGCGTGTATGCATTTATATGACGGTGCATGCATCAAAGCAAGGCTGTGGCTTGTGTCAGTCTGACAGATTGTTTAACTATCTGGCAGATGTTTTTTGAGGCGCTGCGTTCGTCATACAACAATCTTTATTTCTATGCCCTTTATTAGCGAGTTTTTTCGCTGCTGTTTTAGGGTGTGGGCGTGGGCGTTGGCATGCGTTGCTAATGTTGTTGAAAAGGTGCGTCTATTTGCCCATAATTGGATGGATAATTAAGGATCATTTGAGGATACGATGCAGAATTGATGCTCACTTTAAATATGTGCGTTTTAAATAAGCTGTGGCATAAAACTTTGAAACAGCTAATACATACATACATATAAGCTTCGAAACTTGGATGCAAGATTAAAAAAAACCAGAGGGAGTAGCTTCAAAGGAAAGCGCGCTATATGCAGCTCCATTGTCGCCGGAAGACGACATGGTCTACATTTTTATATTACCTTGGTTAGTTAGTTAAAAGTTGGACTAAGCTGGAACATTACGAATACAGATTGAATAAAATAAACTAGTTAATTAAATTTTTAATAAAATTTAAGTAATCAGAACCGATCGAGTTACCAATCCTTGTCCGGCCAAAGTGCGACAATCATCTACAGCTTCCCAGTACTTACTGTCCGATGCTACCTGTTTACCCGTTGATAAACTAGGAGAAGAAAACACAGTATAAATAGTTCGGTCCCCAAAGACAGTTGAACCCTCGATGTCGCAGTAGCCAGTTGCTAGCACTTGCCATCCGTAACTGATTCGTCGGTGTACCAATCAGAGAGTCGGTTTGTACAGTGTTCTTGATGTGGAATTTTCACTAGCATATTCATACCTGTATGGAGAATATTTCGGGCTACTACCGATGTTGGACTCTCGTCTATGGTATTCATTTATCGGATTGGTCTATCATGAAGTAAAGCTACTTTATTAACCTTGATCTCAGAGCCCATATCTCACCAAACCGTATTTTGCAGTTCCACAAGACCCGTTCTTCTTTAGTAAGAGTATTTTCAAGATCAGAGTTCAAAATACTTCTCCTACCTAGAGTAATTCCCACGTATTTGACCTCGTCAGAGTGCTTCAGCGCCGTCCCTAAAAGGGTTTTCGAACTAAGATTTGATTCACACCTTGCTGTAAATAGTTCAAGTAAATTTTTTTGCGGGTTCATGCTGAGTCTCTCATTGGCCCACTAGTTTCACATCACCCGAAGAGCTGCGGTCATAAAATCTGAGACATACTACCGAATTATCCTGGAACTTAACCGATTAAAAGGCCGTCTACCACGGCATACCAAGGAGATGCAGAAAGGCCATCTCACTGTACGCAACCTCAAATGGCTCTAATGTTCACGAAAGTATCACCCAAAGTCGATATAATTTCAGGCTAACCGGGCTTAGTGTCGATCTAACAAACAGCCGAAAGATCTAAGCCCTCAACATAGATCCACGGGTAGTATTATCGAAAGTACCCCGGTCTCGAAAAAACCACCCATAGAGTTAGCTACGAACAGACATTTATGTGAACTGATTCTTGTTGATCAACCAACTAGCTCTGGGGTGGTATGCTGCGACCTTATCACAAAATAACTTGAATGAGGGCTTGTATATAAGCGACGTTTAAGAGGCGAATTCTGTGGTGGTGGTCGCATATTTTGGGGTCACTTTTCTTGTGCACTGGGTGGTGTAAACTTAAATTCCAATCGTCAAGCGTGTCTTCATCCCATCATATTCTGCATAAGGACTGGTTTTTACTACATACTTATGTCAAAATTTTTCGAATTTTTTTTTTAGGATATGTCTCCTTTGCCGACGATATCACATAGTTCACGTTACGCCGATAGTAGCGTGGGCTTGTAGGTGGTGTCTTTTTCGATGCCGCGGTGACGTTCCTCAACAAACCTGTTCTTCTTTCGGGTCAGAAGGAATTTTTACATATATTGGTCATTTTCAAGAGAACAGGAGTTTCTCTTCCCTTAACTGCCGTCCCTAAATTGGAGCGCTAAGCGTTGCGTTTTCCAATGCCAACGAGTGCCCAGCACGCGCTATACCCAAATCAACGCGGAGTAATTTTTGACGTTTTCTCATTTCCTCTAGTTTTTATTCTTTCCGTCTCCGCAGCCTACTTCAAGACGTAACGCCCTGTCAAAATTGAAATATCATTTGCTGTGCGTTAGCGCCGCGTTATTGTGGGATGCTTCCAACAAATTGTGTGGGCCTGAGGATTTTTGACAGTTCCTTGGCGCTTGATGCGCCAATTTAAGCATGAATTTAAGGCGTGCGTGCAAGAAGCGAGCGCCTTGAAGCGGATTGTAACAAGATCGCTCACTGGTTTGACGACGAAAGCTCTCCCACAACAAATCTAAGGCAAAATTTGCTCTCCTTTAAGTATATGGTTGATGTTATATATTTCTTTCCAAAGACATCAACCAAGTCTCTGCGACTTCTTCCCCATTTAGGGTCCGGACATCTATAATTCCCAAAAATAAACAATCAATCACACTTTAAAATTGGAAAACAAATCAAAAAATTTTGGACCCAACCGGATTTCGGCTACTTTTAGGACTCAACCAGGACGATATTATTTACAACGTCAAAATCCGCTCGAAGTAAGCTTTCCTACTAAAGGGAGTATTTTCAAACTTTCTCTTTTGCATCTGAATTATATATGGAATATATATGTATGTACGAATGCATTGTAAATTTAGATATGTATATTTTACATATGTATGTATGTACAAATAAACCGAAAACTTAAAAGCTCATACGTTGATAAACAGCAGGATACCTTCGTATCTCTGTACACATCGTTCATCTCCTATGCGGTTATCGATCGACTGCCAACTTCCAGCAACCGAGCAGGTTTTCTACATACATACATACACGTGTGCTCTATACACTGTGAGTATACATATATGTATTCATGTACACTAGGGTGGTCCTTAAAAAGTGACAAAATCTAAATTTTATTTTGTGCTACGTGAATCCATCCACGAAAATTTTAAGATATAAAAAATGTTAATGTTGCTACCAGGGTTTGAACAAATTTAATTTCATTAATCGACAAAAATTTTGACATGAAATCTGATAAATTATAAAACCTTTTGAGTTAAAAAATGTTTTTTTTCCAAATCCCTAAAATTTTGTTTACCATTTTGAAATTTACGTGAAATTTCTTATTTTCTTCGTAAGACTAAACATAGCGGATTGTCATGATGTTGGTATTTTAAGGACCACCCTAGTAACACCTATAAGCATATCTACTAATGCAAGTAAATAGTTATTTTTTTTTACGTAGAAGCGTAGAGGTATAAATTTATTCGTGTTTGCTCTTCTATGTACTTTTTAAATATGTTCACAGTAAATACGTAGGTACATATACACATCTCTACAACTTTACCCTCATCTAAAAACTATCAACACACCAATATTGAAAAAAAAACAGCACAGAAAGCCAAACAACCGAAACCAAAAACTAAACGGAAACGCAACGGGAGCAGCACAAAGAGGCAGCATGAAACTTCATCATTCGATTCAGTGATGCCTCACCTGCCAGTATGTACTTAAAACGGGCGCTATCCACCCCCAATCTTGTGCAATGTTGACAAGCCAGAGAAACACGCAAGGATACTGGCAGGACAGTACTCTGCTTCTGACGCCAATGCCACTGCTGATTTAGCTTTTAACGTCGACTTTGCAGTCACGCAGTACAGGCGTCGCAGAG
>NW_016171978.1:0-3789 GCF_001687245.7 Rhagoletis zephyria | reverse complement strand
GAAATGTCAAAGCATACTGAGCATCTTTCTCTTTGACACCATGTCTGAAATCCCACGTGATCTGTCAAATACTAATGCATGAAAATCCTAACCTCAAAAAAATCACCCGTTATGTACTTTTTACATATGTTCACAGTAAATACGTAGGTACATATACACATCTCTACAACTTTACCCTCATCTAAAAACTATCAACACACCAATATTGAAAAAAAAACAGCACAGAAAGCCAAACAACCGAAACCAAAAACTAAACGGAAACGCAACGGGAGCAGCACAAAGAGGCAGCATGAAACTTCATCATTCGATTCAGTGATGCCTCACCTGCCAGTATGTACTTAAAACGGGCGCTATCCACCCCCAATCTTGTGCAATGTTGACAAGCCAGAGAAACACGCAAGGATACTGGCAGGACAGTACTCTGCTTCTGACGCCAATGCCACTGCTGCTTTAGCTTTTAACGTCGACTTTGCAGTCACGCAGTACAGGCGTCGCAGAGGGCAGCCCAGGGCAGACACGCAAGCAGGGCGCTGAGCACATCAAGGGTGATAAATGTGCATACATACGTACATAAGTACTATTTACAAACTTAGCTATGGACGCAGCAGCGCCGAGGTGGTTGGCCTCGGTGAGGTTGCGTGGGCGGGCGGTTGATGTCCAAGGGTCGTGTGCTGAGCACTGATGAAAGCAGCAGCAAAGCACCGAAACCAGATTCAAGTTACCTGATATCTGTTTTGTCTGCAGTCCTAGTGTGGCTATCTACATATCTCTTCGGTGGTTCGTGCGCTGCTGGTGTGCTTAAGTAAGTAAATTTGTTTTGCTACATAGTATGTAGTTGTTTTAGGCTTGCGACGCATTTTTTTTCCCATGGAGGGTTGGGAAAATCAATAAAAGAACAGAATAATTCGCGTTCGTTAGTATCCTTATTTTTATCCTTGAAGCGAAAAAATGTGTAGCCGGCAGAAAGAAAAAATATTGCTAGATTTTCGTTTTGAAGTTTTACTCAACTTTTTTAATTTGTACAGAGGGTTAAGTTGATTAGAAGATTTTCTGTAATAACAGATAAAGACTAATGGCTCGTACCATAGAAGTCAAGTCTGGGATATTCCAGAATCTTTACAGATAGATTTAAATGTGAGCTCTGATTTGAGGCAGGGTATTCGTTGATCAGGATAACGGCAAACCTTTTTATTCGATAATGCCTTACAAGCGAAAGTATTTGTGACACTTAAGGCCATAAAGTATTACCTATATAAGGGAGATTTTATGTTGGCTTTACGTGATTACCTGCCAGAGGCTTTAATCACGGTGCCCGCATTAGGCACAACGGATTAATTTTTGCATTAATCACTGCCCTGAACTGCAAGCACTTCAGTACCAATTTGCAGTATGTGGTGGACACACTTACCACCTCGGTAGGGCCGAGACCTACCTAAACCTCTGACGTTCTCTGGATCACGACATCCGGTTGCAATACAACTCCACATTGAACCATTGCTGGTTCTACCCGCATTTAGGTATTAAACCACAGCCACCACGATACTCCCCAAAGGGGCCGTACCCATGAACAGACCGGAGTAATGCTCGCCGGCGAGATTTGCTGGACTGGCTCAACTCACCCTGACCCACTTAACTGACTCAGCTCACACTAGAACGACTTACACGACTACTTCACTCCACATTCATACTCCGTCTTGCTCGTCTCACAAGTCTAATCGCCTCATTTATGGGCACCCTCCACATCCAGGAGAGGTGACACCACTCGCTCAACTTTCGACCGATCGAGTTGCTCGACACACATTCACCATCTTGCTCCTTCTTGCTCATCTCACACGTCCTACTCGCCTCGCTCGTGGGCACCCTCCACATCCAGGAGCGGTGACACCACTCGCTCAGCTTTCACAACGGATCGAATTGCTCAACTTGCGCACAACTTTTTCAACATTTCCAGCGGTTTCCACCACACATTCCTTCAATTACAACTTATTTTGAGAATAGAAGTCGGTTTTATTTTTTTGCTTAAAAATTACTTTTTCAATAATGGTTTCGAAAGAAAGATTTCTTATACCCTTTTTGTTTGATACCCATATTAAAACATTTCGTTTGACTTGTTGGCTATATTGGTTTGGAATTTCTAAAGAGGTGGCAACCCTCGTCAAAAAATATTTTAGAAATATAACTTTTTTAAAACTATCACGTTTAATGCCCACATAAAAAAAAATTCAGTTAACTTGTTAATTAACTTGGAAGTTTTAAACAGATGGCAACTCCATTCAAAATTATATCTGAATAAATCATTATATATATGTAACTTTGATCTGACCCCACGTTGTATTAGTATTTTATTTATCTGATTTTAACTTCTCTTGAATGAAAAGCGATTGAAATGATTATTGAATTGCATGAAATTGCATGAAAACAAACACAAAACTTAAAATCAAAAACCTATTTGGTTTCAGCTCCAAAATACGTTTGAAAAACATCTTCATATAGCTAAAGTAATTTGAATACTTTGCTACGCTCGAAGTGGCACGGCACCGTTTTCTATATGTTTTGGCCGAAACATACCATTTTTGGTAAATTGTTTTCTGTTTGGCACACTGGCACACAACTCTCAGAATTTGTACATTTTTTGAAATCTGAAAAAATTAGATAACGCTCGTTTACAGCAAATATGTTCAATGGTAGCCACTATCCAATTCCTATGTAGAATTGGTCCCGATGGATTCCGAAAATCGTTTAAAGTTTTTTCTATGGATACGTTTTCGAAATATTTGAAATTTAGCGTTATGAGGTATCAAAAAAGAGTGGTTCGACTTAATCACGTATATCTTACGAAAAAATTGAACAATCTTCATACGAAATACGGCAGGTGAATGCCAATGAAATTCTCCATAAGCCGTATAAACATCACTTTTCAATAGGCCTAAGAGTTTTTGACAAATTAATTAACAAAAAAAAAAAAAAAAAAAAAAACAAAACAGTCGTTATTTTTTTTTTTTTTTACCTGTTAAAGTTTAAATTTTTTCTTTAAAAAAAAAAACAAAAAAATCTTGAGTCATTAGGTGTATTCGCGCATTCTTCCGGCAGAAAACTCTCAACAGCAAAATTCTGATGAATTTTTATATGTTCTCTCTCAAAGAGAGGAATCTTAGCAAAAGTACGCAAACGCAAAACTAGGAAAAACTTGCAAGTTTTTAGTACAGCTGATCTAAATTTGGTTTACATACAAAAGCATAAAATAGAAAACATGAAAATAATATAAAAAAAAGTTTTGTTATGCCATTTGCTAAGCAAGCATGAGTAAATGAATATTTGCCTCCTTTCGATACATTTGAAGTTCTAACAAGTTATTTCAAACTTAAAAATCATAATAATAACTCTAAATCTAAATCTAAAATAAATTTTCATATTTTCATAAATTGAAAACAGGTGACTTTGATCTGCTGTTTTTCTTGCTGGCAAAGATTTTTGCAGCAGAAACTAGCAGCTTTTCATCAGAATGAAATGCCAATTTGGTCTCTCAATTTCCCCTACTTTGCTGGATTTTGGTATACGCGAACAGGAAAACTATCAATACGCGAATAAACCTATTATTTAATTTCTCAAAAACTCAAAACGTATCCATAGAAAAAAAGAACTCGATTTTCGGAATTACCGAGCAATTCTACATAAGAATTTGATATAGGCGTCTGGCGAACAAAAACGAATGAATTATTACTAGACATCGGATTTTTATGTTAAAAAATAAATAATATAAAAAAAACTTTTTAATATACAACGCTTTTA
>NW_016171977.1:0-13677 GCF_001687245.7 Rhagoletis zephyria | reverse complement strand
GGACATAAATGCATTAAAACGACTTTTATGGGTGATTATTTTCTTTTTTCTTTTCCTTTGCGCGACACTCTCTCGAGGCGAAGTGTTAATGACTTTCGAAAAAAGGGAAGAAAAAAGAATTATAATGAAATACAAATGCAAAATTTGTAGAAAAAAAAAACTGCAGAAAAAAAAACGCAATTACTTACTTGCAACGTCATGTGCCGCGGCTTGCGTTCTTGAGGGTGTTTTTGGCACGACACTTGTCACATGAAGTAAAACACTTATGTACACACACATACACACACACTAGGGATGTTACGAATGTCATATTTTTCACATTAGCGAATGCGAATTTTTGGAATGCGAATGTGCGAATGCGAAGGTTAAGAAGAACACTTAAAAAGCTATAATCAAATTAAATCATCGATTTTATTACTAAAAATTTTGTAAATTATTAGAACATTGAATGAGTGCGTAACCTATACAGTGTTTTAATCTAGTAGCCTAAGTTCAAAAGAGGCATATTATATTTAAAAAAAAATTAATTTTGCTGCCTTTTCTCCCATGAGGACGACTGCACTGAACAATTGCTCACTTGGCACGCTGGCGGGTGGAGCGTTCAAATATTTGCGGGCCAGATCTATCAATTTGTCTTATTTAAGTTTAGTTTTCCACCAATCCAGAGGATTTTCACTGAGATGTGCTCTTTGTTCTTTAAGATTTCACATTTTTTAATGTCTCCAGATTCTACATCCGAGCCTTCGCTTTCGCTGGAGGAATCTAAAATTATTTCTAGGTTGCTTGTTGAAGGCCCAACAATGCTGCTTGGTATACTACTTAAGCGTTTAGCGCCTGAAGCTAAAAGCCGGTTATTGTCCTCCGCACCCTGGTTAGACAGACTTAGAGCCATTTCAACAATTTTGCATATATGTACCCGTTCGCATTCGCAAAACATTCGTATTACTTGATGCGAATGGGAATGTCGAATACGAATGTGTAAAATGATGCGAATCATTCGCATAACGAATGCGAATGCAAATATTCGCAACATCCCTGATACACACATATGCAACAACGCAAGTATTGGCAATTTTTATGGCCTTCCCAACTTGTCGCTTGCCATTAAGCTGCCTTTACAAGAGGCGATTTTTTAACGAGACGATAATCGCGTGCAAAAGTTGACTTGCTGGCTACTTTGAGGCAAGCGATTTTTGAATCACCGTTTACACGAGCGATGTTGGTTGCGCAATGTTGAATCGCCTAGAAAATCGCCTCATGTAAATGCAGCTGTAGTCTTCTCAGTTCGCTGTCTGCTGCCTGCTGCCTGCTGCCTGCCGGCTGTTGGCTAATTTATTTGGTGACAACGCAAACTCCATCGAATGTCATAAATTTTAAGTTTTTATTCAACGCTAAGCATGTGAGCTTATAAATACGTTTAAGACGCATTATTGCTATTGCTTTAGCTTTTGTTATTGTTGATGTTGCTGGTGTAGATAATATTTTGTTTTTGCACGTTGGCCTCATTTGCTATTCATGAGTGGAGTTTTAAGCGCCAGCGGGGCAATAAAAATCGCAATTACGCTTACTGCCGTCATCGCCGCCACCTTGATGATGGCTAGCAGCACGAGTGCGCAAGAGGAAAGAAGGGACAAAAGGGAGAAAAGATCGCGAGCATTAAGATAAGTCGTAAATGTATTTTGTCATTAAAAATTGCAAATGAGTAAAATGATGCGAGATATGAAGTTTATTGCAGGGGATGTTGGTAATAAACGGGGACGAAGACGGTCAAGGCTTTGCAAGCGAACACGTAGACCACAAAAGCGTATGTACGTTGAAAGGGACATTTCGGTACATACGAACGTGTATTACGAAGGACATTACAGTGATTAGCGCACTGAAAATTTAGAATGGTGACACTTCAGCGATAGAAGAATGCTGGAGCATACCGCTAATGGCGAAAATTGGAATAAAGAAGAATGTGAATGCAGTAAATTTTGTAAAGGTCACAAGGAATACGAAAAGGGGACCGACCTTTAAAAATAAACCGTTAGAAGTTTTTTATGTCTGAACAAAAGCACTCAGACCGTTTGCGGTTTTTCCAGGTTATCACTTCAACGAGTTCAATGAGACGAACTTTCTACTTTTTCTACTATAAAATAATAACAGTTAAAACCACGAAAAAATAACCAGTTCATACTGCATCCATGGAAAGTAGTACTCTTTAGGGCTGCATCGCTTGTGCCTTAAATAGTTAGATATTAAGTAGTAAACCCACTGAGAAGTCGGAGGTAGCTTCGGCGAGTAATTCTGCCGTGTAGTAACGAGTTCGAAATTCTTTCTTCTTTTGTTCTTAGTCGAAAGAGAAGCCGAACTATGCTTCTACGGCCATCTGTTGGGAGAACAAGTGTTTCACTAAAATTACACGCGAAGGGCAAATAAAAACCTTCGTAAAACTCGAAAAAGGTGCGTTTGTGTCCATAGGTCAAAACTGGATGGAGGGAGCCGGTGTAATTACCTTAGACAGAAACAAACTCGGCATGTAACTTTGTGGTCAGTGCAGCTTTCTTCCAAACAAAAATAGCTGACCCTCCAACCTGTCTACGAGTTGACAAAAGTCCTGGTATCTCCGCCAGCAATGTGTTCACGGTGAAGTTTCTTTTAAAATTCTTCCAAAATTTAATGAGCTATTCAAAGTTAATTTGGGTACGTACGTCACTGCATTGCTAAAGCTCTCACAGAGAGGCATTTTTCATGCGTTTGCAGGGGTTTTGAGGTCGCTTCGCGAGTTTTCCGTGTTCTTCCTGATCCTCGTTAAATTCAAAGGGGCGTAATTTTTGTTATTTGTTCCTCTCCGCGAAGTAAAGCAATGCCCACATTCAGTTTCTCGTATTTCTGCGGCGTATTTCGAGCTGAGGTGGCCGCTATATATGGCAGTATTTTGTCTAAAGATTAAAATGATAACTATTTATTTATTTTTCGGTGCCAGGGCGCATCGACATTTCTGGTAACTGCACAGACGATGAATTTGCTCGACAGGGCGGCTATCCCCACAGGCAAGATATGGGAATTCTTGCGAAAACTTTCAGTGTACTCTTTTGAACAGCTACCCCTTTGGTCGGACCCTAGGAAGCGCTGAGCGAGAACCCAGACGTGAAAAGTTACAAGGTCCTTCTGGGCCATTGTGGGCCATAAGCTGTTAAAGGAGCTTCTTAAGGTGACCAAGGACAACCTCTCGTTGCTGCCAGAAACTCTGACTGTACAATGAGAACTGATACAATATGGCTTAAGCTCGTCAGCCGTAACAGATCTGAACTCTTTATGGTGACTACGGAGCTTCATTTTGAGCATCCAGCGCTAACAATTTCATGTAAATTAAGTGAGTCCCTCGCGAGACTGCCGCCTAACCTAATCTGAAATCTGGGTTAGTAGCCAAGGAAGCGCCAACAATATCTGCTGCGTTTTATATCCCCGAGTTGCCAAAATTAGGTAAATTTTTACTACAAAAGCGCTTACGAGTGAGCTTCAATGCACAATTTTCACATTTTACGCCAGCTCACAATAGCACCTGTCCGATTAACGGTGTAGGTAAATACCTTATGTAAATATCTATATGTATATAAAAGCTCATGTCCTTGCAGCCAGATAAGCTTCAATCACGAGTCAGTCAATTTTGCATGCTCCAACAACAAAACATGCAATTTGCTTTTATCACACATACGCCCATAAACTCGCCCAGACCACTGCAGAAAAAAGTCAGAAATTTGCATTTCCTCGCAAACGCCAGTTAATATTGGCGAAATTATGGAGATTTCATAAAGCGTATAATTGAACACGCCTCCCAGAAATACAGCGGAACAACAAGCCTGTTAGCGTGAATGGCAAAAGGGAGCAGCTCAGGCGCAGATATATGCATACATACATACATATATAACCAATTTGCTGCTGGCATTGGCTTAAATATGAAAACCATCGTCTCTCAGTTGATTGCCGCATGTTGCACGCACATCACGCGGCGCTGTCTAAACTGTCGACAATTTCATTTCATAAAACGCATAAAATTGCCAATTAATTATGCAGCAACGACAGCAATAGCAACAGCCAGCCAACAGCAGGAAAAACAACTGAAATGGGCACATCAATGAAATAAACCGCAAACGTAGGGGGAGAGTCGCAATCGGGAGGGTAAATCGAAGTACTAAGCGCATGTAAAGTGCACGAATACGTGACGCCACATTGAGCAGCAACGCAAGGATATTAGAATACTAGCTAAGTCGGTGTAAGTAAGTGCATGCGCGTGTGATTGTATGATAAGTTGTAGCGCGTCATTCTTTCGTGCCAGTACAAGCCATGCGGCAGTTGCCACAGTCAGTCTTTACTTAACTCTGCCACACGTTGTTGCCCACTTTCGTCGTCCTTATCCTTATACCATTATTTGAAAATTGACATTCTAAATTGAGTTGTGGTTGTACGAGCACTACAACAACAACACACACACACAACGACACAACGGGCCAGATGCAGAGCTGGTTAGGGAGCTCGTATTGTGTTGCCTACTTTGTGGCGGCTTAAGCGGGTAGCTGCTAGTCATTCGATATGGCTGCATTGCAGTGGCAGCAGTGGAGCCACCAATTCATGTTGCCTTCAAAACTGGCGGTGGAAAAAAATGGCAATGCAAAAGAAATGTGGCACGAACCAAAAAAAGAAAGAAAGAAAAAAAAACGAAAACAAATTTTGCAATTTGCCGCAAAATCTAAACGAGTACGAAGGCTCGACAACAATGTGGCAATATTGGCAGGCAATCGCCGTCACTGCCACCAGCACCGCCGCAGCCATCATAACAAACGGCTGAACGCTGTGGCAGCTACACACAAACACTGAGGTGGCTTTGTGTGGCAGCCACTCAGCACTGCCTTCGCGCAGTCAGGCACAGTCAGTCGGCGTGGTAAGCTAGTACATATATGAGAGAAGCCGTCTAGACGCGCGCTCATATATATAAGATATTAGGATTTTGTGAAGCCAACCGCCGGCGAGTTGAATTGAGTTAAGTTTTGCCGGCTTTGTTCGTGACATGTCGAGAATTTCTAATTTCGTAACAAGAATCAAGGCTGGCATTTCCTTGTGACCACCACGGGTACAGAAAGTGGCAAGGAGTGGTGATATGATTTGATATATTCTAAGTATTTGCAGTAACTGCATGCCATCCATATGTATGTATGTATGTATGTATGCTTATATGCTGCTGCAAGTGGCATGCGCAACAAAAGGAATTTTCGCACGCGAAAACAACATTTATACTTGTTGTTGGCTGTTAAAGACATTTGAATGAAAGCAAACAATTTTGAAAATTGGTGTTCCAGAGTGGAAGTGCGATTTTTATGAAAATGATGCGGAAATATTAACAGGCATTTGACTGAGTGTTCTTCCCATAGATGCTATTTCTATGACTCTGCATCAAGAAATAAGGCCGCAGGCGCACAGTGAGCTCACAGCCATGCTTGGAGCTGAACAGATCAGCAAAATGGTAAGGGTTAAGGGAATATATATAGAGAGAGCTCTACCAAGAGTGCTTGGATGGTGGAATGTACCGTATTTATTTGCTCAGAGCTTATCAGTTTACTGAAGAGTACAGCTCTCAGCTGAGAAATTAGCATTCAGGTTACGGATTGGCGTAACCATCGAGTTTAGAGTTATACTGGAAGCGGCTATAGGGAATAGATGTAGCCGCGAAATGCAAATAAATCTCGCTTTGATCGGGCTTCTTATGCGCCGTCTGGAAGAGTCCTAGAGCCCATCAAATCAAACCGAATCAGCACAATTATGAAGTTAGGTTAGCTGGAGGCCAAGAAACAAAAAATGTGTTTGTGTGTCCATTTTTTGGCTCCGAGGTACGGTCGTCAAATCAAGCTACAGGCTATCTGCGCTAAGGCTCCGCTCCGCTTATCGACCAGCTTCGGAAGATGTAGCACCTGTGAAAAGAAGATTTTACCCTATCAACTTTCTAGCGAATGACGCGCACCGTCGCTAAATGGTAAAGACTCATCGCCAATTTCGAAAATTCGAGCATGGCGAAGCGGGCTGCTAACTGGTCCCGGACTGCGTCAGTTCCGGCGAAGACGTGAAGCAGCTCAGTTTAACTGCCAGATATTTATGTGGAGATAGGTCGTCCCCGAGGCAAGAGCCCCATAATAAGACACTTGGTATTAAAGGTGAAATTCGAAGACGGTGGGTACCATAGCAGCAGAAATAACAGCAAACCTGAGGGCAAACAAGTATTTGCATTCGATTGAACGGAGTGAAAGAGGTGCACAGATTGCTCCGAAGCGTAGGACATACTCAAAAAGTGTGACCAAATGATGCCTCGCTGGTCCAGGTTATGAAGCGAACTAAGAGTAATACTGAGGATTGAGCTTAGAGCGTAAATCCGACAAAATACCTGACGGTAGGACCGCGGAGATCGGTAATTTGACTGTAAGAGGTTTAGTTGGAGTCAAAGTCGCCCACTGACGATGCTGGGGTTAGGCTTTCTATGCTTCGGGATGGGTGTCAGTCGTTTGTTGGATTTTTGCTCCAAAAAACTCAAAACCCATTTAATTATGAATTTACTTGGAGAATTGTGTGCAAATCGCCACAAATTCTAACAAAATTTATGCCAGTGTTGGCACTAATTCCCGTTCGCTGCCAAACGCTAAACTTTCATCAAAAAATGTTGCGACTGCATGCCACAAATATGTATGTAATACTTGCTAAATGATGTCATTAACTAAAAAGCCTGTCAATAAGTACCTGCCACAAATGCTACGAACAATTTCTACAAACAAATGCTCGAACCAGGCGATCTTCAACACACGAATCGGCAATTTCCAAGTTTGTGGCACGCAAAGTTGCAAGTAATTTCTGTCGAAACTGTAACAATAAAACTTGGAATTTCCGTAAAATGAAATCGGTGTTATTGCATACCAACAGGCGTTTGTATGAATATTTTTGTGTGTGGATATGGGTATGCCCATTGAAGTGTTGACTAACCCAGCAGGGAAAAAATCCGAACTAGTGAATAACATTTCTAGTTTAGTAGTACTTCTTTATCGCCAAAAGCGGAGGGATTGGTTTCGGATAGCAGCTACGTCCTGGCCAGTCCAAACGCAGCGAAATGTGTTACTCTTATTTTACTTTTTAAAAGTATCTACATATCGCAAGCTTAGAGTAAAAAGTTGATAAGTCCACTTTTTCTAAAAACAACTATATATTTTGATGCCAAAAGCAAGAACAATGAAAAATGCATCGTTTTTTTTAAAGATCGCACTACCTAAATACATATTTTATTCTAACCATTTGCATTCGCTGATAGAAAAATTTGCTAAGTCCAAAATAGTCACAGAAAATGTAATAAACCCCAAAGAATGCAAAAGCTTTTCATTAGAAATCTATATCTATGGTGTCAAGTTTAGAACTGGTTCGGATGCAGCTGGAGGCAATTGATACTTCCTAGAACATTGCAATGTAAAATTCGCCAGCTGCTAGCTTGCAAAAGAGAATTGGTTTTAAATACTCTGCAACCGATCCAGTTAGGCACTAGTGCGTTTCCCTACAGGGACATTTATGCACGAATGTAAATATATGTGCTGTAGTAATATTTACGAATTGTAGTATTAACTTGCCGCAATCGTTTGTTACTGATAATTGTAATAATTTTTAGTTGAAAATACCAAAATATTTCAACCGTTTATATGTGCCTACATACATCTGCAATAGACCGCATGCCACAACAAAACACATGCCGCATACCGATAATATTTGGCGTTTTACGATTACAGTGGCGGTAACGGCTAAGCGTGACGGCATTTATTATTAGTTGTATCGAAAAGTTTTCATCACGTGACACACGCGCCAGTANCCCCCCACAATATGTGTGTGAAAATGTATCTAACTGCTAACTGCACCGGGTTTTGGTTAGCAATATTAATGGAATCGTGTGGCTGCGAGCTGGCAGCGTTTGAATTGAATTGAGGTCACAGGTAGGGGCGTTTCAGAAAAGTGGTAAGTTTTTGATTGATAAATTATCGGTTGCTTTGTTGTGAAAACACACGCGAATGCAAATGGTGGTAGTAGCAGCAGGCATTCTTACCAATAAAGAGTTCAATGTGTGGGGTAAAAAGCTTGCGAGATTTTTCCCTTTTTTGCTACTTTTTCTAATTTAATCTCCACCTGGTGAAATAGTAATGGATTTAATGGCTCAATTGATTGTTACGCAGACATATTTTGAAATGGTTTTGCTACAAGAAATTTAAGCACATTAATTATGAGCACATAAGACAAAATATTATTAGATTTCGTGAGATATGTAAGTATTTAGATAAAAGGAAAAATTTGGAAGTAACTCTATAATTTTTTATTTTTTATTTTTTATTTTAATAAGAATGATGTTGTCTCATAGCGCAGAAAATGCTTAATCTTTTTGAAGTGTCCGCCCAATTTCCAGATTATTAAAAAGTGCGCCTAAAAGGATCAGTGGGCTAACAATTACAGGCAAGTTCCTTATTATTTCATTCACATGCAAGGAAGTAGTATGCAATTCTCAAATGGTATATGAAACAATTGATTATAAGTACAATGGCGCCAGGGACCTAATTAATGGAGTGGCCATGCCCAAGGAAGATTACGAACACAGATTCTGTTTCCTTAAAAGAAAGAAAAGACAGTAATTTCTTTTATTTTTATAAACAGCTCCAATATTTGTTTTGCCTGCAGAACACTCGGGGATAAATATGGCTATTGTTTTGGTTACTTAGGCAGCAATAAGCCCTTAAGTATGCGACTAACTTTTTCAAGGAAAAAAGATACGATTCCCTTCGGAACTCAAATATTTAGGTGTCTGGCGTTGGACCTAAATTAACGAGTACGATGCAGAAAACCACTTCAAACGCATCCGCGCAGTGGTCTGAGAGTGGCAGAAAGTCCAAGATTCGAAATGTCTCGAAATTGCCAACTACTTGCTAGGCTCTAGAAATGCCTATGAATATAGTCCAAGACTTTTTCCAGAGAGAAAAATTACGCCAGTAGCAGTGTTGCCGTTGATAATTTTCAGAAAGTCGCAAAAAAGGGGTCACTGACGAAAAAAAGGGTCACCATATTATTTTTTGCTTTTCTTTACTAGCAATTTCGATTCTGAACAGAAACACTCTGGGAATTTTCTCGCTTTTCCCTTTCCTCCTATCATGAATAAAAATTTCCGGAGGATTTATTATATTAAATGGCAGAGTTGAGCTGTCAAAAAAGTGTCAAACAGCTTTTTCAAAGTTCGAATTTCCTTCTATTGGATAATTCCATTCGGGGGAGAAACGAATTCCCGGAAATCTGTTGAATTTAAAAAGAAAATAGCGGGGCAAGCGTTGCATAGACCAGGATTGCAAACATACACATNACTCCCTGCAGGGATGGTTCTGTTAACATTTCCTAAAAAAAATCTGTGAAAAGGGGCAAACGTCGCACATAATTTTGGAAAAGGGTCAAAATATCAAATTTTTCAAGAAGTCTGATCAAAGGGTATTGGCACTTAAAAAGGGTCAAATTGCCCCTTTAGTCGCACAACGGCAACACTGACCAGTAGTGTTCAAAGGTGCACTCGTTGTCGGTGTTATATGGATCGTATTTTTACTTAAAAATTCGAGCAGGCATTCTACGAACTCTCGTATTTGAATGATCAGTTTTGGTTGGATTTGTATTCATCTTTAATGCTAAGTTCAATAGCACACAAACACTGCTCGATGAGAGGCTTTCATCATATTCCCTAGTGCAGGCTCTCTTACTGCCCACAGCGGTGTCACGAAGCACTTGTCAAACCCTGCAGTTATTTGAATATTACAGACATCTTGTTTAGCCAGAACATCCATTTTGCTTTGAAAGGAAATCAAAACTCTGCGCGCCGTCACTAGTCCGTACAAATTCTATTAGAATAAATTCAATAAAGATGACAAACCAAGCATGGTGGTGCCATTTGCGTCTCAAAAGCCAATCAATTACAAAGATTGGCTGAGAAGGCGTGAATTGTCAAAGCCTGAGGCGTTTGTGTCGCCAAAGCTGCTGTTAAGCGTAATTGAAATTACAACAGACTTATCAGCCGAGAGTTAAAGTGAAATTGACATCTCGATTGCCATAAGAAACGCAGTACATAGAAATGAGAATACCAACAACAACAAATACAACAACAACGGCTGCAAGACTTCAGCATCATTAAAATAAATAAATCTCCGAGCGAAAAAAAGAAGAAAATTCCTAAATCAATTCGACATTCGACAAAGCCAACTGCTTCAAAATAAGAATAAATGCAAATGTCGAGAAGTGGCTGCCAGGCAGCAAAAAAAAAACTTAATAAAGTGTTACATGAAAATGTGGAAAATTGCTGCAAAAACAGCAGGCGGTCCATAGACGAGCGCGCTGGGCTCGGGAAGGGCAGTTCGTATAACTCGATTGTCAAATAAAATCAGCCAATATTTGCTAAACAAACTGGCAGAGTGGCAACTGAGGTGGTAGGCAGCGCGCCAAAAGCCTGCCTGTAACGGCGACTGAGTGGGCGTGTCGCTTAAGCCAAACTTGTGGAGAGTGACATAATAAAATCTGGCATTCATGCGCCGCCGATTCGTGGGGCAAGTGAAAGCGAAAGGTGGTTGGAGTGCGGAAGTAATGAAAAGAAAGAAATATTTTTTATTTTGTATTTTTTCGAAGCAGACTAGTTGCCTTTGCTGATTACATTTGGCCGAAGGGCATTGATTTGCTTTGATTTGGCGCTGTCGAGTTGTCGTTTCGTCCTTCGCTGCTCGCTCGTTCTTTGTGTAGCTGTCAGAGCAGAAGGATTTAACGATTTCTTTTCGGATTTACGCCTTTCAATGCCGGTTGCCGCAACATTTGACGAGTTCAAAAAGAAAAATCAACTAATGGTTTGCGAAGTTTCTACGTTTTTTACGTTTAGCTTTGTGAAGTTTTTCTTTGTATTGTATAGTTGTTTCTTTAGCAGCTTACAGGATTAGCATCCT
Source organism: Rhagoletis zephyria (assembly GCF_001687245.7). Taxonomy (NCBI): domain Eukaryota; kingdom Metazoa; phylum Arthropoda; class Insecta; order Diptera; family Tephritidae; genus Rhagoletis; species Rhagoletis zephyria. Next base: position 2,668 of record NW_016171977.1, on the reverse strand, counting down.
GCGGTGCGGTGGAGCAACAGCGAGAAAAGGCTTTACCAAAGGGTTTGCGGCACTTTATAACAACACATAAAACAGAAACAGAAACAGAAACATAAAAAACAACACTGCAGGTGGTCAGTTTATGCGAGTTCAGTGCCAGATACTTACCCCCTACCTTTCGTGTTAAATTCAAATGTGCATACGGGATTTAAAAATATGGCCCGACCTTGCGAGTTATTTAAGACCGCTCCTCGCATCCTCGTCCTCACTTGTCAAATTCCTTTCTACCATTCCTCTGTCCATTCCATTTACAGCATTTTAAGCGAGTGGTTTTAAAGTAGCCGCGCCGATGGATGGTCATTAGTGCTTAAAGAACTGGTGACTAACGTTTCCCCACGACGGCTTGGCAAGAAATAAGTGGATTTTCATATTAAGCTTACCCTATAGGGGCAGACCCTTACACGGCATACTCCCAGAAGAGGACACGCCCCAGTAAGGACTTGGGTTCATTTGTGGCATTACAGGTAAATGGTAAGCAATGGTAACCTGAAAAACTTCTGATAACCACTAAGGGGGCTTTGAGTGCTGCACTGTAAAACGAACCTACCACGGAACTAGCAAGAAGGACCATCGGTGAAATGCCGGCACTGTAAGATTTCCCAAGTTCAGCAGCAATACCGCCTAAGAGGGTTTGGCCGATTTCAAACAAATTTCTGTTTGAAAATTTTGGCAACCCTATTCAGGTCTTTGATTTCAGCAAGTCTCTAAATGGATTGTCGGATTTTCAAGTTCACAGACGATTTCTCTAGTAAATTTCTAGGTGAATGAGTAGCCGAGCTTGACTGAAGAGGAACCAAGAAGACTTGGGGACCTTCCTTCTGTCCGCCAAATATGACGGATGACTAGCGACGAACTGGTGCACCTGCTGTAGCGGCAAAGCCGAGAGACTGGCGGAAAAGCTTTTACAGGCTTGCAGCTGGTTGTACCTTCCAAGACTCAATGACGAATGGCTCGAACTCTCATAAGGGGTGCACAATAAACCCTTTTCGGATTGAATGATGTCGGAAGCGCTAACTAGTTGTTGGGCGAAATGAAGCTAAAAGACCAGAGCGTTGCATTTGACAGCTGAGTTAAGATATTTTATTCATTCTCTTTGAGAAAAAAATATATCTCAGAGTAACTTAATACCTACCAAGGAAACGCAATCCGGGCACAATGCTAAGGTATTTATTGCCGCTAAACACTTTGCACATCTTAATTCAAAATATACAACGATTTACAACCTTTTCGCTTACACATTTAGCACATTAAAGCTTTTATCTAAATTGCATAGCAATTCGCTCCCAGCAATGCTCCACTTTCGGATAACTTTCATGAATAATTGCACGGCACAGAATTAAAACAAGAGAAAGAATATACAAAATTTTTAAGATATCGTTTACCGGCACTAAGTGGAGTATCAAAAACATAAGGAAAAGTGAAAACGGCAAAACAATAACAACAATTACCGAGGTAAAACAATACACGAAATTGCCAACGACAATAAGCCGCTACAAGTGCCACTGCTCTTGCGCTCGTTTCCATAGGTCCATACATATTTTTCGGCAGCTCTTCAACAGCAGCAACTCGTACAATAATATCTACCAACTGTAAAAAAGCAAAACAACAATGCAGGTCAAGTTTTCTCCCCTTTCGCCTTTTCTATTGTAAAAAGCTCGAATATTCGCTTCTGTTCTCGTTTCAAATCTTCTTGCCTGCCTGCGCTGCGCTGCAACTGACTGACCGGTGCGCGTCCCTTTGAAGAGTTCTCTTCTCCATACCGAAGTGGCAGCAACGTGAAATTTGCATTGTTTGAGATAGTGTACAAGTGGCCTCAAGGCGGGCGAAGGGGGGTTAGGCGAGTGAGTAGCGCTGTGAAACAATAATACCAAGTACTACAAACAAAGTGGACGAGTAAAAGAAATGTCAAAAGTTATGAAAAAGTCATTTACAGTTATGCAGAATAAGCGGATCAGAAATAGTGTTTACTGCTGCAACAGATATGGGGGCCAAAAACAAAAAAAAAAAAAACACAAACACGCACACAGAAAAATAATAAATGGTACAGAAGTGTTCATTTGGGTCATCAGCTAGCGCTTAAAGGATTAACTATCGCCGGAAGTTATGGAGTAAGCGCTCAAATTTTGAAATATGGTACTATTTGCGTATGTACATGTGTAAGTGGAAGACACTTGAACTCCTTTTAAGCAAAGCATTAATATCTGAATGCTCGGACGGATTAAAAGATGAGCATAGCTAAACTAAAAAGACCTGAAACTTTTTGGGCGAGTTTTCTATATGTGAAAGTAATACTATATCTCCATTGAGAGTTTTATCTGTTAAGATTTAATAAATCCAGTTGCTAAGTCACAACCGTCTCCATTGCCACAACGAGATATGTTTGACGTAAACATTTTTAAATATTTGACGTTGAGATTTTATAAATACAGTTGCGGACATTGGAATACAGACAGATAAAAGGAAGGTGCCAAAGCGGAATTTCATTAGGGGTCTTCATAAAAAAGTGATAAACTCTTGATAAACTTGATAAAATGATAAATTTATTGATAAACGAACTGTCAAACTTTGTATGGAAATCTCTTTAACCAAATTTTATCACTTTATCAAACGATTTTGGTGGATAAATGTA
>NW_016171976.1:4934-13679 GCF_001687245.7 Rhagoletis zephyria | reverse complement strand
ACATTTTAGCATACAAATGTCACGTAACGCCAGATTGGTAATGCCCATATACTATTAGTAGCTATCTAATTCATATATGCACACAATAACCTCTGTGAAAGTCGAAGTAAAAAAGTGTGCAATAGTCTATAAATTTAATAATAAAACAATAGGCAAATATTTAATAATTTGCAATAAGTAAATACTGAAGCAAACATTAACTGACGTATCTTATCGTTTGGTATGTACAGTGACGAGCAAAACTGTAACATGGTTTAACACTTTTTGTTTCAGCCACCGCTTTATTTCCAAGTTCTAACGACTTTCATCCTTTTGTTGAATATTCTTGTTGGTACATCCCTACTCCCTCTCTCATAATGATTTGAAGTCAATACAACAACAATAAAAAAACCAGCAGACAAAAATGTAAATTAAGGCAGATGTTACAGTTTTGCACTCATATATTTTTAAGAGCTTTTTAACAATTTCCACGAAAAAAAGAACTACTAACACAATGTTCAGTACTCTTTTGCCTGTTTCAATTCCTGGATGTGATTTGGCATACCTTATTTGTATCTCTGTAAAAATTCTGGAGGTATATCCTTAGTTTGCTTTCACAGCTCATGTACTCGATTTTACGGACTTTGATACTTATTAAGCTGTGCTTTTAGTTGATTTCGCAAATTCTCGATGAGATTCAAGTCCGCGGTTTGTGGAGGTCATTTCAAATTAGCAAATTTTTGCTTTTGTATCCAGTCTTTGCGAACATATGCAGTATGTTTTGGGTGATTTTTCAGCAGAAACTCTCATTTTTCGACTACATCTTGCAAATTTTGTTGAAATATGAACAGATACTGTTCCTTACGCATAATGCGTACTAACGGACCAACAAAATTTTTGAAATACAACCCCAAACAATTAAGATCCTAACTGTGATTCACAGTTTGCAGTACATGATGCGCTTAGGCTTAATTTGGGTCTTTGAACCAATACCATGCCCGGCCATCTGATTGAAAGCGATTAATTTAGTCTTGTCCGACCAAATAACATTCAATTGAAACTTAAAAATATGTTTTTTATTGCATTCTGAACGGCCTAACATATCCCAATAAGCAACGGTTCGGTTTTCGTGCGATGCAGCGAAATGCTGCCACACTCGCACATGTATTTTGATCAAAATGGTTTTTTTTCTTTTATTATGCCTTAGCGTTCAATTTGACAATTCTTCGCCTCGCTGTCTACTGATTTGCATTCAATTTTAATACCTTAAGCGCTTCTGTAATAGTGGCTGCATCGCTACTTGTTGCTAAGTTCACAAGATATCGTACCGTAATATTTTTTAACAGACTTCCTTTGTCCTTGGGAACACTTTAGGCTATATTTTTTCCAACTCTTAACATTTTTAAGTAGCAAATTCCAAAATTTTTTGCCACTTTTCGTGCGTTTCCGCCTTTCCGCAGTAAATCTATTATTTACATTTATGGTTCCTGATTAACTATGTTATTTACTGGTGATCACTTCTTCAATCAAATACAATATAGAAAAAAGTCATCTGACTTCCAACTAAGTAAAAGATAACTGTCAAATGCAAAACTGAGAGTGAGTGCAAAACTGTAACATCTGCCTTAATTTACATTTTGGTCTGCTGGTTTTTTTATTGTTGTTGTATTGACTTCAAATCATTATGAGAGAGGGAGTAGGGATGTACCAACAAGAATATTCAATAAAAGGATGAAAGTCGTTAGAACTTGGATTTATAGCGGTGGCTGAAACAAAAAGTGTTAAACCATGTTACAGTTTTGCTCGTCACTGTATATGATCGAGCCACTGGCATTAAAATATTTACAATAAGAATCCTATTTGCACAAGTATAAGTTTATTAAATAAATCAAAGAAAGTTAAAAACAAATAATAGTGCTATGCATATCTGTGTTCGTATGGAAGAGTAGCTTATGTCGAAAGGCTGGCTTTAGTATAATGCGGCATTCCCTTTATTCTTTAAACGACAAGGAATTTTTTGATGAGACTTAATAGGAATATTGAAAAAAAAAAAAAAAAATAAAAGTCAAAATTTTAAAAAGGTTTTTCTGTATTTACATAGTAATTAAATGGCTCTTTATTCAGTAAAAATATTACAACTGTTGGTAGTAGTGATTTAAAGATATTTGTAAAGATATGCGCCGGCGTGACGTTAAAAAAAAAACAGAACTAGATTTTGACTTGGGTTACAAAATTGCAAAACTCTGCGAATCGGGAGACAATTTTTTTTATTTTTGTAATATTTTAAATATTTAAAGTTAATTTTCCACGTTTTAAGAATTTTTTTTTTCTGCTTTTTGTTTAATCAGTTGAGCTATCTGACGGGACTTTACCTGACGTTACGTTACTAAAACATTCATCGAAAAAGTTTTATTAATATTGTTTTTTAACGAATTTTAAACGCGAAAAACATGCATTTTATGTCGAATATGCTTTTTTCCATTTTTTTTTCAAATCTACGTCTTACTACGTTTCAACTAAACATGCCAAGCTTAAAACAAATCAGAGCATAAATACGGCTTTTTAAAATATCTCGACCCTGGCGCCACCTAGCCGGATCATTTTTCGCAAAAATTTTTCTGCTTAAATTATATACATATGTACTGGTTATTATTAAAAAGAAGCCAAATTGGCCCATAAATAAATTAGATATATGAATTTTATTTTTTTCTCACGGTAGACTTTCCACCTGGAAACACCCAAGAATGATAGAATACAAGATTGCGCCCATTAGAGAAATGCCAAAACGCGAGGAAGAATGGAAGAAGAAATTTTGTATGAAAAACGTAAAAAAAAAGTTGCACAAGTGTGACGTCATACAAACACTGATTCTGTCAAGTTCACTGAGAGTGGAATAGCGGTACGGAGATGGGCGCCAGTGTTGCCGTTGTGCGACTAAAGGGGCAATTTGACCCTTTTTAAGCGCCAATGCGCTTTGACCCGACTTTTTGAAAAATTTGATTTTTTTATACTTTTCCAAAATTATGTGCGACTTTTGCCCCTTTTCAGAGATTTTTTTTAGGAAATGGTAACAGAACCATGCTATTAAAAGATATTTCCTCTTTAAAGAAATGCAAAAAATGCATCACTTAAAACTTTTACAGGAAATGCAACTTTCTCCTTGCCGCAACTATATCTATGTGTGTGTATGCTTGCAACCCTGTTTTGTACAAAGCTTGTCCCGATATTTTCTTTTTAAATTCAACGAATTTATCCTTTTACTAGTAAAGAAAAGCAAAAATAATATGGTGACCCTTTTTTCGTCAATGACCCCTTTTTTGCGAATTTCTGAAAATTCTCAACGGCAACACTGATGGGCGCCACCTACATACATCGTGGGAAACGCCCATATATGATTTGCTTTGCAACGAACATTTTTTACGCGGCCAGAAATGCCTCCAACACATCATTAAAATGGCCATATGCAAACATGCGTTGGGTATAAAAATGGGCTGGGCATTAGATTTAAATTGTGAACAAAACATTTTAACTAACTATTGACTTTGGTGAAGGTCTTTAATTTTTATAATAATCAGCATTCAACCTTATCAGTTTGAAAAGTTTGTTTACACATTTTTGGCATATTTTATTTAGAATCGCTAGAAACATTTAGATTGATAAACGTCATTTATAAATAGAACAAGTAATTTAAAGGCGCATTAAAAACTCAATAAATGTATGTATGCATCTACATACATATGTATATACGTCATTACATATGTATGTTCGTCGACAATTGTTATTATATTACAAAATAATGGTTTCTCTAAAAAAGCCACATCAAATCGCTGCTATTTACCATAACACTGTCTCTCACAACGGCACGCTTGAGTTGAACAGTAATTTTTCTTAAAGTGTTGTCAGACGTGGCAATTCAAGTAATTTCGAAAAGCCTAACAATTTTGAGAATTTCAGAAAATAATTGCAGGAGGAGCTATACTAACTATACATATATGTATATGTAAAGTGACTCTAGAAAGTAGTGTTAAAAGTTTCGAAAAGGGATAATAAAAGAATAAATCTGCCTAAAATTGTATTATTTCACAGAAACTTTAGTTTGCGAGCACATTTGGCAGAAATTAAAAATGCTAGTGCTTCAAGCGCAAGTTTAAATTATTTTTCCTTTACAATTGGTTTTTACTAGTTTTATTTTTGAAAAGTTTTGCTGAAAAGTAGCAAAAAGTACTTTTCGAGTGTTTATCCGCGAAAGCGGGTAAGTACTAGAAGGGGGTGCCTGAGGCGAATGAACTTTGGAACAAAATAATGCCTTCTCGCGACAAAAACATCGATACATCATGCCTTAAGATTCGAATGCAAATTCCGAAAATATGACGTAAAAGGCGTCGTTCGGCAAAAAAAAATACCAAAGTGCCCTGCAAAAAAAATTTCTACTTACCTGTGTACGGGAAAAAAGTTCCAACTAAAAATTGTATGAACGAAAAAAAAAACTTTAGACGCAGCGGTGTACGGGAAAAAAGGTTCCAACTAAAAATTGTATGAACGAAAAAAATATTGTCAAAATTTATAAATCACTTGAGGAAGCACAACACTTTTTTGTGAGGCATTCGCACTTCAAAAAAAGGAGAAGGTTATCAATTCGTCGGAATATTTTTTTATATATGTTACCGCATAACTGGGACCACTTCAACCGATTTCGATAATTATTTTTCTATCGGAAAGGTGGTACCTCAAGGGTGGTCCCATACTAATTTGCATTATGCAGAAATTAACGGTACTCCTAAATTTTTATATGGAAATTGAAGTCGGTTGTGTTTTTTTTTTGCTTAAAAAATACTTGTTTAAATATGCCGTTAGTTTGAAGTCAAACGAGCAAACGGGGCCTTAATTTCAGGCGATATCCAGAAAAATGTGACAATGTAAATTTAAAAAAGTTTTGCACTGCTGTTATGAAATTTCAAACTTGTCATTTAGGGTATTTTGAACTGAGGATGCCGATATATATGTATGTATGTATGTATGTATGTATGTATGTATGCATGTATGTATGTATGTATGTAATCTAACCACACTGCATTGCTGGGCCAACATTTGCCGGTAAAACAAAGCCACGCAATTACGGCTACGACAATGCGACGTGAGTTTGTGACACATATGTAACTACGTATGTACATTGGGGTGATCTAAAAATGCATGCGAAAAAGTAAAGTCGGAATTTTTATGCTGTTACGAACTAGGATTGTTCTATACCGAAAAAACACCAAATTTTTTTTTTATATTGAAGTCAAAAAATATTTAGCGATAGCTCAAAGCGCTCAAAGTTTTCCATGCATTTTATATGGGGAAAAAACAACTTTTCGTAGAAATGGTATGGAATTTTTGAAAATCAATATTTTTCGATCGGAAAACTCTGTTTCTCTTCAGGAGACTCCCAGTAATAATACCAAATTGTTTATTTACCAATTTTTTTATAGTAACTATATTTTATATATCCGCCAAAAACCCCAGAAAATGCAATGGGGGAAGCAATAAAAAATCTTTATGTGGTGGCATACAAATTCCGACATAACTTTTTTTTTTTTTACCACCCTAATGTGCATACACATATACAAAAACCCATACACATATGTCCATATACATATATATTCGTGCATATATGAATTTTCTGCGAATATGAAAATATTTCAATACTTGGCGCGATTAGCGCATACAAGGGTTAGATTTTGGGGTTCAAAGCCCCCCTAAAGTTAATAACCTCAAATACAAACTGTATCTTAAAGCTTAAGGGCTGTTTCCAGCTCTCAAGAAAAACGAAAAATTCATATAAAATGACGCACAAGAAATGGAAAAGAAGTTGTCTTCTATCAAAATTTCTAAAATCAGTTTGCCGGTCTCAAGAAAAAGTGCTCGTATGTTTATTTCTTCAAAGAAAATTTGCAGCAAAAGGAAAATGCTTTTTCAAGAAATAATGAAAAACATTTCTTGGGATTTTGTATTATTTCTGTAGCTTGAAAAAGCATTTTACTTTTGCTTTAAATTTGCTTGGGTGCGCCCCTGCTTGGCGCTATATTATTTCTTGGCGCCTACTAAGCACGCTTTGGCGGTTGCATTATGCAATTCATTAATTAATGCACTATATACATATATGTACGTATATATGAGTACGAGTGCTTTATAAAGACGTTTATGAATTTTCATAACAAATTGTTATACGTGCCAATTAATTGACGAATTGAGAGGAATAATGACAGGCAATAAAGACAGCGGAAATGAGCAAAATTCTTAAATAATTCAATGCAGTTGAGTGCTGTTCGACGTTCATAATTTTGGAAAGCATTTATGTCATTTGAATTCCAAGACATGTATGATTAATTGCTTTTGAGTGGGCTTAGACTAACTTGAATAGTCATGGAAGTTGTTATGCTCCGCAGAAGAAAAGTACATAATTTGACCATTAAACAAATGAGTGCAAAATTTAAAAGGAAAAAATATTTTTGAGTATTTAATTAAAAATATCCTGGCTACGATGTTTTCAGCCACGCCAATGCCAATTTATTAACAAGTTCAATATTATACAAAATAGATTTCATCCATTAAACCAAATGGGTGAAGGTCATGCCCTATTCGGATCTTCTACTATAAACAAATACAAACAAAAACTTTAAGTAAATAAATTAAAAAAGTGAATATGCACCAATATAAATTTTTTGCTGACCATGGGGCTCGGCGAACCCTCAACTTATCAGTTCTACATTTGTATGTAAATACTATACATATACATATGTATGTACAAATGTACATGTGAAAAAAATCTTTCCCTCAACTCGCGTTTTACCAGCGAAACCACAACAAAACACCTTTAACATTTCTCAAAACTCAGCTTCATTATCTGCTGCAAGCCTTTAGCGCTATTTATACCCATACATCCATATGTACTTACACTGGTGGCAGAAATAATAGACTCGTTAGTACTTTTAAGAATTTTAGCTATATTCCTTTAGTTTATTTTATGTTTAATATTTTTTTATAAAAGCCTAGGTAGTTATACAAAAAAGATCATATAAATTCGCCATTCAAACTTTGTACGAAAATTATAAAAATTCGACAAATTTTCAAACTCTTTATTCAGAATTTTTAGAAAAATCACTGGTACGCAGTTTTGTAGCCCATTCAATTGTAGTATAATAAAGTGCAAGTTTCAATTGGCTGCAAAATACCGTTGATTTTTAAGAATTTTTTTTTTGCTGACGGTGTCACGAATTTTTTCCCATACAAAGTGTGATCGACAATTTTTTTTATATGGAAGAGAATGCCTAGAGCATTCTACTACTAGAATTGAATGGGCTTCAAAACTGCATACCAGGTATTTTTCTAAAAATTCTGAAAAAAAAGTTTGAAAATTTGGTGGAAATTTGTCGAATTTTTATAATTTTTGTATAAAGTTTGAAAAGGGTATTGCTATGGTGTTTGTTGTATAACTAGCCAGGCTTTTATAAAAAAATATTAAACATAAAATAAACCATGGAAAAATAGCCAAAACTATTCAAAGTAAGGCGGGTCTGTTATTTCTGCCGCCAGTGTATGTATATTTGTCTACGCCTTCATTCGGCTTTGTCTCATCAAAGCTGCAATTAAAGCGAGACGAATGGCGATTATAACAATTGAGTGGCAAATCGAGTGGAATAGAAATTAGTTTTCTTTTCGAGATTGTGGCTGACTTCCAAAACGTCAATTGTATTGCATACGTACAAAGTTTAATGTTCCATAAGGCCGAACTACAATTGGTTGACAATGTATACTTTTCCAAAACGCATCCGAAAAGTTATCGAAACGCATCGCTAGCGCAAACAGCGCATCAGAAACAAAGTTGATGCTTCGTTTGTTATTGGTTACCATTGGTTTTTTTAAAAATGCGAAATTCCGAAGTGGTGATCATTGTTTTATTAAATATTCCAAATATGCAATGTATATGGTTGCAATGTTTCGCTACTCTGCATATGCAAACAGTTTAAATACCGCAGTAGAACAGTATCCAAACATTATATTGGTACGTTTTGGAAGTCAGCCTGTTTTAATCAATTTAATCAACTTCAAATTCTGCTAACTTATTTTAGAACCCAAAATTTTCACAAGTTAATAAATTTCATTTAATTCATGCATTTAAGTTAAGCAAAGTCATCATTTGATAAAGATTTTAATGAGAACGACAAATACAAAACAAAAGTTTTTTGATGGCGGTGGTGATAAAAAATATTACGTGCGTTATCTTACGAGAATCTTCCTGGCTCCCTTCTTCTTTCATTTTCTATTAAATAGCAAAAAGTCGTTTTACGAATAAACTTTTTGTCCTTGGTATTTGATAAAGAAAACTTAAATCAAATAACGGTTTATTTTGTTTTTGTAAAAAATAAACCAGAAGTGCTTAGTAAATATGTACGTGGTCAAAGTCGTTGTCTGTCAGTGCAATATTGGAATACATTTCAAGGTAGGTTGGTATTGAAAACGGGCAAAATCGAATAATAACCACGCCCACATCCCATATAACGGTAATTTAGAGAAATACGAAATCTTCGACAAATTAATACTTGCGCCGGGTATTTAATGTTCGGCTCCGCCCGAACTTAAACTGTCTTACTTGTTTTTTGACGTAGAATACGTCTTACCTTAAGGTATGGGGGCTATGTTCAAATGTTGTAGTTGTAATTTTTAGAGCTTCACAAAAACGCTTATTGCACGAGAACTAATAAAGCGATTTCAAAGAAAAGTGTG
>NW_016171976.1:470-4070 GCF_001687245.7 Rhagoletis zephyria | reverse complement strand
TTTGATATCAATATTTTCATCGATTTCTTTATCGATGTTTTTATCGATTTTGCTACCGATATTATTATCGCTTTTGTTATCGATATTTTTTGCTTAGTGTGTGCTTTTGTTTTTTTACTTGGATATGCTCTTAACCATACCACGTATTCTACGTTTAAATTTAGCGGCTGTATCTCCGATACAGCCTGCAGGCCAAGACGAAGGCGCTGGACTGTTCCTTTTTTTGTTAAAATCTTTTTCAAATGTGTGAGGGTACCTGCAAACTTTATTTTCGCGACCTGTCTAATGTACATACATACATATTTTTAAGAAACAAATATTATATGTATTTTGGTATATTAAACAAAAAATCATAAAATATACGCAAATAAAAGACAAATACATATTTTCTTTTTGCATACAAAACACTTTACACCTCATTAAGAGGCCAAATTGCGCCAAGTGCTTTTTCGTTTTGCCGGCAGTTACATATGCACGTCCATATATATGTATGTATTCACGCACCACACTTGCAAGCAGTGTTGCCGCGGCGTTCAGAAGAAATGTATCACCAAAAATCCCTAAATGGATCAAAAGTATCATGAAAAAAAAATTTATCAAAGTACACTGTGAGACAAATGGTAGGGGTCAGTGATCGGGAAGGGTTCAAACTACCGGGAAAGTTATATCGGTAAAAAAGAAGTTATACTGGTCCCGGCGTTTCGCTGGCCGAGTTTTAAAAAAATTTAATATTTTAGGCAAAAAATATTTTTTTTCTTCATACATTTATTTTTACCGGCAAAACTGTTGATTATATAGAAAAACGTTATATGAACAGATTAAAGGAATTATAATTTTTAATTTTTTTAAATTTGTTTGAGCAAAATCGGACTAGTGGTTCTCGAGTTATGTCAAAAAAAGACCACCAAAGGTGACAATTTCCCCTATATGATAGTTATATATATATCTCGGTAACGGTTGAATTCATTTGCATACTTAGCTAAAATCACATATCAAATTGGTGTTTAACAACTTATTGGCTTACTCTAGATGAAATTCTTAAGGCAGTGTTACACGATTGGTACAATTGTACATTTTGGCAGTTACAGAGTAGTGTTGTTTGGAAATTCTTTCATTGGGCTAAACTCAAATTTCTAAAGAACACTGGGACTGTCAAAATGTACAACCCAGTACTACATCCGACAGCTTCAAAATCAAAAAGGAAAAGGAACGACAATATTAGCCTATTCCCGCACTCCATGATTTAGTGAGAAATTGTTCGTAAAATATATGATGAATGTGTGAAAGGAAACGATCTCGGACTAAATCCTGGAGTACGGGAACAGGCTAGTTGTGTGTAGCCAACAGTGATGACAAAATCATAAAAGTCCTAAGATGGGAAGAGTTAACCTCGACTTGTGAATTAAAATGTATCACAATTTATACTAAGCTAAAAAAAAGTACATTTTAAAAATTCGATGAAAAATGTATCATTTTGATACATTTGGATCAAAACGGCAACACTGCTTGCAAGCACAATTGTTTTGTGGCTCTTCGGCGTATGTTACTGAAGCTAGATGCTCGACCGCTACATAGACCGTGTCATTACCATTAACAGAGGTGTTTTTAATAGACGTTATTGACATAAATGTATGTAAGTATATTAATATAGATAAACGCACAAACAGATATTTAAAAACAAACAAACACACTAATAATAGTTAGGTACACTCAATAGAAGAACTTACGCGATCTAAAAGAATATCGATGGCATTCATTGCGTTTCAATTGTTGGTATTTAACTACTTATGTTTGCAAAAAGGAAATATATTTATAGTATTGTGAAAACAATTAAACGGACTATTGATTTTGGTATTTTATTTTATTTTTTTTATTTTAAGCCGCCAAATTCACTTATGCATGCTTCTAGCTCCAACGCCAAATAATTGGGGAAGCCTATGGCAATTCGCTGCTCACTTAAAAGTCTAGCAGAAATTATAATTTTAATTTACATTAATTTACTTTTAATTGTCACCGCACTTTAATGGTTTTTAAAGTTAATATATATGTATATATATTTTTTTTTTATTGAGAAGCGCGAATTATTTGGGTGACAAACGCTTTGATGAACGATCGCGACGAGACTGTGCAATTGAAAACAACGATATTTTCAAACTTAATTTTATATTTGTGCCTTGGAGCGAACTGAACGTTGACTGGAGACGAATACGCACTCAGCCACACAATTATATGGCCATACAGACATATGTACATACATAAATACATACATACGTGCTGAAGAGTACATATAGCATGTGTTTTTTTTTTTTTTTTTTAATAGACTTACTCATTTAAGTACTGAGGGCGACTAGTAACTAACTAGCGTAAAAGCATAGGCAATCAACGAGAGATGAAGTTAATAACTAAATAACAAGTTAGTAATTGCACCTACATATGTGTATGTGCATATGTAAATACATACATACATACATACATACATTTGATAGTGGCATATAGAGATAGTGCTTATAGCATATATGCCATCAGTTTTGTCACAGCGATATTGGCTGTGAGGTGCGATGGAAAACATGGCGGAGAGTTTGATTGCAAATTGTTGATCAGCGGTACTGAAAGTGTCAACGATGTCAAGCGTTTCGAATACTAGCTCTAACGTGGCTCTAATATGGGAGCCGGGTAATTAATACGAAATATTCTTTGTTTTGGAAGGTATTCTTATCAATTTCGTCCTGATACAAAAGTCATTTGGTAATACATATATACGTATGTTTAAATAATTCGAAGCAGACCCTTGGCCAGGGACTGCTACCCTAATGTGGTGCTAAAATGTGTGATGTGAAAGGATATTATTCTAATCTCTTACGGCGTTTTTTTCACTGCGTTAAAGATTTAGTACACTTATGTACATATGTATGTATATTTAGGTATGTATTTACATATGTATGTATGTATAAGTATGTACATGCATGTATAAAATATGTACATCACTATCTGCATAGTTAAGTGTTCATTTTAGTAACGCAAGATAAGATAAGGCAATGAGAGCAGATTGTTCTTATCAACCGTCCGCAAAAATATTAAGCTACTCAAACCATCAAAAAATATGAGAGCGAACAGAACAAGGGAACACACATTGTGCACACTTCAATGTGATTATTCCAGCCTCCCAAATGGAGAAGCGTTCATGTAGCTGAACTCGAACATGTACATTAGACTGCATCGCCAAAAAAAAGTTTCGGTTTTTCCGCCGGGATCATAAAATTTATTATATTTTAAGACGTCCACTAATATATTTCGGAAAAATATTTAGATTTCTTCTTTCTTTTGGATAAGTTAGCATTAAACGTCCCGTCTCATAATCTGCGGCGTGTTTCTTTATTCTACCTGGGATTTCCTAAAACTAACTATGTAAAATTCTCGCCTTTGTTCAGAACCCTTTCTGAGCTAAATGAGCTCTCTGAACATGACCCGTCTCTCTCATTTGGAACAGTTCGTTTTGTCCTACTTAATTATTTTAGGTAGTATATATGTAAGCTCTCTTGTTTTATAGTCAGTAAGGATTTATTCCATTTGATTAAATAAATAAATAAAAAAAAAAAAAAA
>NW_016171976.1:0-211 GCF_001687245.7 Rhagoletis zephyria | reverse complement strand
AAAAAAAAAAAAAAAGATTTACGTGAACTGGATCGATTTGAAAATTCCTCCAAAAATGGAATATGAATAAAAAAAGTTTCTTAAAGATAAAAAAATCCCCTCAAATAACAAAACAGTTTAAGCTTAAAAAGTTTGCATACAAATATTAAAAAAAAAAATTTTAAATATTCAACGGAATCGTAATAATGAGATTTTTGATGCTGTTTTTTAA
>NW_016171975.1:0-13679 GCF_001687245.7 Rhagoletis zephyria | reverse complement strand
CTTGCCACGTGTAAGCAAAACGTTGAAAATTATTGAAATCGGACTAAAATAACGGCCGATTCTCATATAACGGTAAATTTAAGAAATGCTTGAAACTTCAATATTTCGAAATTGAAGGACGCTAATTTACTCAAAATTGTTACAACTCGGCTTACCATCTAGCGGAAGGTTTCGGAAGGGTGAAAAAACATATATTTAATACTTGCGCCGGGTATTTAATGTTCGGCTCCGCCCGAACTTAGCCTTTCTTACTTGTTATAGTTTCGTTCACTCCATAGCCGCACAGCACATATAGTCAAAGGTAGCGTTGTCAGTATCAGCAAAGCCTACTATTGAGTACCTGCTTCCAGCTTTACCTCGATCTTTGTTACAACGTCATGATGTAGAGCTGATTCACAGGACTTTCCGCTTTGGTATTCATGTTGATGAAACCTAAGGGGACTCTTCAGCAAAACCCTTGATCTAATGTAGTTCCCGACCATGCTCTCCAGACTCTACAACTAGTATCTATGATTTTGTGACATTCATCAGAACGACTAATTAGTTTCACTTTTAGGAAGAAGGATAATATAAAGTGTCTCTATTAGTGTATCATATCGGTCCAAGGTGGACTAAAGTGTGTCACCTTCCAGCGCTGGATGAAGGCAGGCACGAATACCTAACCTAATCCAAAAATTTACGACTCACAGATCATCTGACTTTGATTGCCAAAATTGCTCGTCATACTTGTGGAAAAAAGGTCTACAGAAATTTATGTTTAAACTATTTTTATTAATTTGAAATTTAAAGCTGAGAAAATGACAAACAATTTTTTGGCGAGTCACCGCGCCTACTATTTGTACGCAGAAAATATGTGTATCTTATGTGCAGCGCATGAGGCGGCTAGATAAAAATATTTCCCACCTTTATTAACTAATTTGTTATGGAACGAATAAAAGATAATGTCACAACAATAACAAGAAGAGCCAAACCAAAAACAATACCAAAAAATATTATAAAACTTGTAGAAATGAGTGTGATGGCTGGTATACACGCGTGTAAAAAAAATGCCACACATCATCAGCGTAATTGCGATTTTGTTGTCATTCTAACAATGTTTGAGAACCAAATTGATGGATCCGAAAAGAATAATACTCAACTTAAATAAATAATAAAATGAAAATAAAGAAGCAAATAATATAAAATCCATTATTGTTTGCAGAGGATGACAATGCAATTTAATGGGCCATAGACAAACATACATAAGTTCATATGTTCATATGTATGTATGTTTTAAGAAAAGGCTGTCATCATTAAAAGACGCAACAGCCTCTTCTCAGCCACAACTTCAATGGCGGTGGTCTATGCCTCACTTTTGTATTTGTAACTTCAAATGCGATTACAGCTAGAACGCCGCTTAGTTGTTTTTGAAATTTGCCGAAAGCCATAGGTAGAGTAAAAATTAGCAACAAAAACAACAACAACAACAAAATAATAGAACAGAAAAACGCAAATGTCATCTATGACATTGCCAAGTGTCAAACGCGTCGCTGCCGAAGTGACAACCACAGTGTGAGAACGATACCGCTATGTGTGTGGCATGAAAATAAACTCGAAAACCACAAATTGCTACTAGCTAAGCAGTTGGCGATGATGATAATGTGCCCGCAGGTGAGAGACAAAGGCGCTGGTAATAAGGTTGTTAAAAGACAGCTGTACTTGAGAGTCTCTGAGGAAAGAATTCGAGTGTATTTTGTGGTGTTGTATGGAAATCTTCTGGCATTCGACATGCTGTCTGCAAATGAAGGTAATAATAATCTTTTAGCTTTGTGTGATGACTTTGCAAGCAGGAGCGGATTTTAGAGTAGAGAAGTGCAAACTGGGCGGCGAAATATTCAAACAACAAGGTCAACTGGCTCAGCGTTGCAACTCTCTGTCTAAGACAGTTCTATAGACTTGGGTTGATTAAAAATAAGGTGACGTTCTGCATATAAGTTCTAAAGTCGTTTTAAGAAGGCGGAGAGTCCCTGGAGTCTGAATGTCGCGAATGCCATTCTAAGCAGCCTGGCAGGTCGAGGGATTTTCCGAAGTAGAGAAATATGATTTAGAAGCTCGTTTGAAATGCCAAACATATTGGAAGTGGGGTTGAAGAGTATTCTACGTAATGGACTAACGAATGAAATGCAATAAGTGACCCAGAGTTAAAGAATTTCACGGTCGTCAACCATTGCAAACGCGTGTGGTTCCCACGTGAAGGTGGGAATTACAAATGAAAGGGCAGCGGGTTCCGCTACTCAGTTTCGGAGTGGTATATCTCCCAGTGGAACAGGAATAAATAGAGAATTAGCTAATGGACGTGGATAAATCAATACCGTACTAGAAAAGAAGAAGAAAAGGCTCAATATAGGTTGCTGCTACATACACAAACTGACCTGAATTAAAGGATGTTGGAAGAAAGTGAGTCTTTGTTTCACAGAGGCGCACCACGTTTCTGCGTTCAGTAGCTTTTTTCGCCTTAGACGTTTAATTGGGTTCAAGAGCCACTTTTAATATTTATGTTTTTCTCGCTTTGTCACAAGGAATGAATGAGATCGTATCACATATGCTTTGAATCCCTTCCTAGAAATTCTGGGGCGAAAAGGTACTAATATCTTAAGTACTTACTATGAGCCTCAATATTTTTTGGTAAAAGAAAATAAACATTCCGTTTTTCATCAAGGCTCTGGTTGTTCAAGATTCAATTGAATGCACAATGCAATGCTCGTAGAGCCGAAAAAGTTTCTTAGCTTCAATCTGATTTGTGGATGTAGAGCCAAACGATGGACACCGCCAAACACGAACACGAAATACAGTCCACAGATTACACACAGGGATCCACAGAAACCCAGACTTCAGAAGAGAATGGAGAAGAGACAAATTGTCAGATAAGGAAGACATCTGTAGTATTTACATTGCCAGCTCCAAAAAGTACTGCGGTGTAACGATAAGAGTCTAGTCCTAAGAGCTTTTTATCGCTTAGTCCCTGCGGCTGGTACACTGGCCAGCATATTCTAAGATGAAGCCCTGGATAAATGTGCGGCATTTAGCATACTTAAGAATAATGTTACCAGAAAAAAAGATAAGTGATCATTCTACTAATAAACTAGTAAATGAATGCTCAGGGAATCATTCAATGATTAACTCTCTTGCATAGTTTCCAAGCTACAGGTGCATAGAAGGACACGAGAAAGCGGACGAATCGGCAAAGCAAGAAGTTGTTTGCGTCGATTAATATATAACAGCGGTACTGGGCCCCAATCTCAGACAAGCACAAATAGAAATCTACTTGCAATTTCGGAAGCAAGCAAGCAAGAGAAAACAAAACAAACAAAAAAGGAAAACAAGCGAGCTTTTGCCTGCTAGGTTTGAAGATTTTAGAAGTGTAGGTATACATGCTTCTGGAATACGACTTCCCTACAGCAGAAAGTTCCACTGTTGCTGCTCGCATAGTAGAGGGGAAACGGTACATATTTTCTTGCGCGATTGCCTAGGGCTGACTTCTTTAAGACATAAGGCCTTCGGGAAGTTCATAATAAAGTAGGTACCGGCCCTACCAAGTGCCACAATAATCGTCTTGGAGAAATTCATAAGCGATTCAAAATGGTTCGACTAGAATATATGTGCAGGCAATGCAAAAGTTGACAGGTAGTCTTTTTTATATAAAATATGATTGCCCACAATTAGCGCAAATAAATGCGTTTCCATGCGTGAAAGAACACTTGTTAAGTACTGAAATCAACCAACCAAATTCAAAATTATCATCTTAAAAATAATTATTCTTTAGTTTATCCATACTAAAAGCTCCACTGGGGTTTTAAAAAAAAAATTTGTCCAGAATTAGTTATTACAAACGAGCGAATTCTCAGCTTCGAGAACGATAGGTTCATATTCATTAAATAGGAATAGTCCAGTGGCCCAAACGCTCACTCGATCATGATGCGCTCCTGATTCTGCTCCTACTTTCTCAGCTAGCTAAGGTAAACACTTGAGTATAGAATTGAAGTTAGTTAGACAGCCACCAAGTGTCTACGAGTAGACTGCGCGCGTATGTATGTACGTATGTGTGGAAGTAATTAGTTTCAATTCTTTTTCATTACAACAAGTCACGGAAATGCGCACTTCTTTAAGTGAATTCTCTGTGGACTTCCAGAAACGAGTAGAGAAAGGTAGCGTACATTCGGCTATTGTGTGCCAAGTTACTCATGCCTTACGACTGGCCTACTTTGATGCTGGTGACAGCAGCGGCAACGGCAAGTCAGTAGCTCATTTTATTGCGACACAATTGTCACCTGTGAAGTGATAGACAGGACGGAGATATGTTACATGCAATAAATGCATGCATTTTCCCATCCCAAAGCGACAAGAGTACAAGGGTAGATAGGTAGCTACCAAGAAGTGGTGAGAAGGCTTTGTAGTGGAATCGTTGTTGGTTTAGCTAAGATACATACACTGTTTGTGGCTGAAAATAATTAAGTATTTGTTGCTTTTTCCTCATTCCGGCAGTTGTGGCAGGATTTTTCTTTTGGTGTATTTAATGCAACATTTTAATGTTTTTGCATGTAAGAGTTGCTTTAAAGCGAGTCGGTCTCCCACCTTTGTGCACTACAACTACTTTCTGTTCCCTAACTTGCTTCTGCCAGCCACCCTGTTTGTATTCATTTGTTTAATCATTTGTTACTATTTATTTGTTCACTTCATGTTTGTCGGTTGTTTCAAACAAAAAACCGAGTCGTAGTATCCCTTCTCACCGCATCTCATGTAACATTTTCTCACCCTTCGTCGGCATTTGCAATCGCTTACATGTTATTTTTTGCTCGCTATATTCCGTTGCTTGTTTGCTTATTGTTTTGTTTATTATTGTATCGTTTTCATTTGTTGACTCGTATTACAACATTTTAGTTTTTTGTTTTCGTACTTCGATATAGTTTTTTTGTTTGTTTGTTCTTCCACTCAATTGACCGCATTTACCTTTGTATACATCATTCGAGGCGGTGTGTTTTCATCCTTTGTTTGCGAACTTGTCATGTTGCCGACCTGTAGGCTCAACCTTTCCTCCACCTGAGTTTTTTTCTTTGAATATGTTTACTTTAAACTGTGCTAAATTGTGCAATAATAGTTCTAAATAAACGTTCATCTATAACGTGGGTTCTGGAAGCTGTTTCTTGTTTTATTTGTTTTTTTTTATCTGGTAGTGTGAAACGTATTATATTTATGCTGAGTGTGTGGTCATACCAACAGTTGTGTCAATTCGAGTATGTTTCACGACTTAGGAACTTGCACCGCATGATGTTGAATTTTTGTTCTTTTTGCCTAAGGAAATTGTGCGGGGCCAAAGATCCATTACAGACGAAATAGAAAATGAATGAAACCTGCTTTTGTTCCAGAATAAGGACTTTGTTGAGCTATAATGTATGCAAGTATTCTAGTTCAACGCGAATGGGGCATGTTCCATGGTATCCTACTTAATTTGACATGAGATTGTCTCAATCTATTCTTTAAGTCAACATGATTTATATTTTTGGGCGATTAAAAAATATATGCTCTAAAAAATCCCCGATATTATATTTTAAATTAAAAATGAAAATTGAGAGTTTCAATAAAAAAAAAATGGTACGCATCCTGTAATAACTTTTAGCAAATGCCATTAAAAATTATTTTAAATAGTAATCGATTTACAAACATACACAGGTTAAGGTTGACTCACCTTGAAGTTCATTAACCGCTCTATAAATGTTTATTAACTTAGTTCTCCTTTCCGCAAAATAGATTTGTATTCAATTATTCACACAATGAGATATAAACGAACGAGCGATGGTACTAAAATACATATGCATGTAGATACATATGTACATATGCGATAAAATTTAAATGGCACGCAACAACAATAATTGTACACACTTGGAACTTATGCTCTTCCAGCCATTTTTATTTCCAATCGCTTAGCAAGCACTTTGCACAACAATTCTTTCTTTGAACTGCACTTTTAAAGCATTTTCACACTTTCACTTTTATTACACAAAACTATTGGCTACACAATACTAATTTGCAAAAACTAATTAAACCACAAACAATTTACAATTAAATGTTAATAAACTCGACCGAACGCGTACCGACGTCCACAACAGTAATTTGACACGATAGCAACCGATTTACAACTGAGCTGTCGATGATAGGCAAAGCAGCGCTGTTGGGGAGAATGCGACTGCGACGCAGCCACCCACATGTAGGAGTGTGAATGTATGTTTGCGAGTGTCACTGAGAGGAACATAGTAATTATAAAACTGTTATGTATACACAAACCTGTTGAAGAATAAAAATAGAGCAACGAAAATATCATGCGAATAATTTTGGAGAAGGTTTAATAAGGAGTTGAGAAGTAGTGCAAGAGTGTGAGGAGACATTCCATCACTGAGCAAACAATACTCGGTGATTCCAGTGCGAGACAATTCAGTATTAAACCGGAAGTGGTTGTGTTTATTTCAAAAATTATTGGTGGGTCGCGGTCGACCAGTGAATCTATTTGAGCGCATTACTTTTGTATTCAGGGACTTAGCGGTATGAAAAAACTTTAAATAATATCTTCATATTTTGAAACCAAGAGAGCTACATACATGTACTTACCACGACTTTTTTAATTAGGTACAATTTTTTGTATATAATTTAAAATTTCTTACAAAAGTTAGAAAATTTCTTCCAATTTTCATTCGAATTTCACACTTTTTAATCACCATTTTTTAGGAAAATTTGGATTACGCAGTTTATTTAAAAGCTCATTTAATTTTAGTATAGTACTTTCCTTAGAACGCATGCTTCTTATATAAGAATATATTATGTATGTATTTTATTGTACTAAAATTAAATAAACTATTAAACTTCAAACTTTGATTAAAAAGTTCGCAATTTTTATGAAAATTTTATAAATTGTGGTTACGGTGAGAACTATATTTAAACATCGATGTGTTGTCAATTTAGCGATGTTAGAAAATTTTAAATATCGATAGTATATATGAAATTGCAACCTTAGATCAATGTAGGGCGGCTAAATAAAAAACAGGGAAGTCGAAATACTCGGATAAAAAAGGCTTGAAATGCCGGTCGGTGAGAAAAATCCTGGAAATTTAACAGAAAGCAAGGCGACTTACGGCGGCTTCAAGACTAGGGCGAAGTCCTAGGAACACCCCTCCATCCGGATGAATAGTAACTGCACTAAAGCTGGCGTAAAAGATGAACTCGAGCCAGCAGACGAAAATTACAGAGTCGATCTTTCGCCGTCGCGATGAAAACCCAATGTGACCAGGCTAGTCTTTTTGAAGCTGGATTTGGCATTTAATTTTATGCCATAGCCTCAGAAACTTAGATCTGACTTTATGGCTATTTCTGGCCTTTTTTACTCAAAATATCCATAATAAAACTCGGACCAGGACTATTAAAATAAGAACAAAAGCTTTTATAAAACTAGTAATTACCGTTTAGATATTAAAATCACAGTACAAAGTACGTTTCCTTTAAGAGAATACTTTCTTAGCTTTTTAAAATATAATACAAAGATATTTGCTTTAAACCGTATCTTTTCTCTGATGTAGGATATATTAAAGTTTTTGCAATTTTCTTTCCCTAAACTGAACTTCTTTTTGCATATATTGAAGTATGTTTACGAGAACGATTTTAAAAGTTATTTAGAGGTAATGACGAATCTGGCGATGGATAGATGAAAGGACCAACGTTTTTTAAGCAAACTTAAAACAAAAAATTTACTACCTAGGTCTATTAAAAAATAGGAAAAACTAATGTAAATGCGATATAGTGTTTTATTCCCATAAGCAGGTTACACTGGTTTGCAGCCAATGTCGACACCATGGATATTTTTTTTTGAATTTTTTGGAAAACGGTTTTTAGTTTTTATTCGTACTTTTACCGGCAGCTCCAAAGCATCCTATAATCCCTAATTTTTACCTCTTTCATTGAAATTTGTTTTACTTCCCGCGTCTTGACATAACTTTTGCCTGCATACAGCTCTGTTCTACAGATGCTTTTGGGCAGTGTCTGGAGAAATTATGTATTTTCCTACTTTACACTAACCAGAATTAAAGAAAAGTGTAAGATTAATCAACTGGGAATTGGTTCTGCTTGCGAGCACCCTGAACTATGTACGTATAAATAATCTTTAACACTATAAGCGTTGCAAATCGCAATGCAAAGTCTAAAAATACCGAATTCCAAAGTATGTGCATGCACCAGAAATCGAAACAAAAATCTTTGCAAAATCGAAATTCGGAGCACATTTTCGGAACGAATTTCGTATTAGTAACGCATTGCACGATTTTTCGATGACAATTCACACAATCGAATAGACAAACAAAGCGCTGTAAAACTGATAGATGGATGGTTGAGCAGACAAATAGGTCGGACAGTGCGACAGACAAACCAGCCACGCAGCCTAAATGTGTCACGCTATTGGCTGGAGAGAGGAAATGCAATGGTGAAGATGAATTGTGACAAGCTGTTGAAGACCTACCGCAAAATAATCACTTACATGCGGGGGACAAAAATAACCAAGTAGACACAAAGCGTGCATATGGAATATACAAGCTAAGATGTATGAAAGCAGGGTGTGCTCACATGGCTAAGAAATTCGCTAAACATGCTGCGTTTCGGTATGCAGCAAAAACCTTACAGTGGCATAGAAAGCAACGTGTGACTGACTGTAACAACCGGAAGATTGTGCGCGTTTTCTTGCTTTTTTTGAAACTCATCAGCAATAGAAAGTCACCTACTGATCGCTAGCAATGAACAACAAAACAAATGTGTCCCACACGGGTGGTAGACAAGAAAAGGAAAACTGCTTGCGTACCGCTTTGAAGTCCTGCGAAGACAATGTGTCTACGGACTATTTTTTTCCCTTTTGCCTCACTTCTTTCTTTTGTGTCATTGTCATTTTGGGATATCCCGGGATATACGGCGTGTGAACCGTGTAACAAGTGTAACAAATTTCTCACTTATCCATGACTTTTACGCATGGCTCTTTAGCTGACATGCCGACGGAGGTATACTCTTTTGTGGTGAGTTGTAAGAAAGTAAAAAATGTGTCAAAAAATGCGACAAAAATTCATAACGCCTTGCGTTGATGCGCTCACTTAAAGGTCATTTGGTCAACCGGCCGAGCGGCAGATTTTATACCATTTGCTTTGCAGAGGCATACTTATTTATCCTTTCGCACACTAATTGTTCGCAGATTTATGCTTCGCATATACATACGTACTTGCTTTCTCTTCTACAAAGCGGCGCATTTGATTTTCGTCTAATGGATTTGCGTATGTGTCCTTAGCGTGTGTGTGTTCCACTTAAAGGCACTGTAACTATCCTTCATGGGAGTTTTTTCTTTTTATTACTTAAATTCTTTATTTTTTTTTTTTGCTTTTTCTAAAACACTTGCCGCCGACAAAGTAGAACAGCTCTCATATACTCACTAGCTCCATGCACTGGCATACTTCTACTTTTCTGAAAAAAGTATATACCTACAAAAATTGAACAGATAAAATAAAATCAAATTAAGTGCATATACGTATGTACTTACCGCAGCCATGCCATCATCGCATTTGATTGTCACTCCCAAGCACTCGCACGCAGTTCAGCAGTTGTTGCCTGCACAAACTCATATTTGGAGCGTGGGGTTCCTTTGATCTCGCTATATGCTCTTGCATGTGGGCGTCTCACTTGTCGCGGTATTTCTCGTGTAACAGCCTTCACTTTGCCTTTCTACTTTTCTTGCACTGCCTCTTTTAATATGTTTTCCATCATCATTCAACGCGAGTTGTCATTGTTGGTTTGTTGATTTTTTGCATGCCTTCAGCCTTAAAATGCAATGTTTGTGCACTCCAGCTAGTCAGCAGAAGTTTTCTCCTTACGTACTCGTACGTGATATGGCCCCTAACTAACAGACTGGCATTTTCCTCGCTGCATTTGTGTGTGCTTCATTGCTGTCATCACTGTCGCCGCCATCAGTCACTCAGTTAGTGCGTTTGCCATTCAGTCACCATCGTCTTTGCGCTGTCCCTCATCTCGATGCTGTTGTTGCATTGCACATGTTGCACTTGTCTGTCGCACATTTGCAAATACCTCAAATTCGCTTTAGCTTTTGACTTGATATGGCAGACTTGAAGGCGCTCCAGACTTCAAACAAAGCAACTGGCTGACTCTTTTCATTAGTGTTTTCGCTTTGATTTTCTTTATAATTTACTTAAAATTTTACAGAAAAGAATGGAACGATTATGAAGAGTAGGTTGGCATTTGCTTTGTGTCTGCTGTTGAATAGTTATATGATTATGAAATAGTTTCACAGATTCATTTTTGTACTATATTCGTGCCGAGTTGTGCGTATAAGTTATGGAACGAGCTCAGTATATAAACACTGTACTGGAATCTAACCATATTCGTACACTATTTAATTTATAAGCGAGCTATTCAAGCAAAGATCCGACAATACGATTGAATCTACCAGGACGAACCGAGTTTATAGTGCCTTCGTTCAAGACTATGCTGAGTTAGCCACTACAAACTAACCTATACAAAACTGTCGATTCAGTCTGAATTTGGAATTAAATAAGGATCACTGAACACAACATTTCACTGCTTTGAAACCTTCGTTAAATCAATGATCGAACGAGAGCTTTTCATAGAATACAAAGACTATTAGTAATATTTCCGCCTATAACTATACCCGTATACTTGTTGGGTCATCTTTCATTTACCGTGGAAGAACATACATTGTTCCGTTTTTCAAAGTGGTTATTTTTCATTTGGTACCTTTCTCCACTTTCCTTTGCCCAATTGGCTCAGTTGTTCATCCCAGGTGTCGACAGGTTCTTTCATCATTTTTATAATTTCATTGTAGACATATGGATGTGGGGTCGAAGGCTTTTTTATCGTAGCATCATCATCCAAGCGTACATCCTGTTCAAGCCGCCGCATTCACTGAATCTTAATTCGTTTCTAATATCCATGCCAAAGTAGATAAAGCTCCGCGGCTACGAGAATAGGGCCAAAGATGTTGCAGGGAAATTTTCTCCCGGACGTCCCGAAATACTTCTTATCCCCTTGTACTATTATCCCCGTTCCAAAGTCATACAAAAGACCAGGCATGGTGAGAGATTTGTCTACATCAACTCCCCATCTAGCTCAATCCTTTTCCCTCCTTCTGTAAGCTGAAAAATGCAGCATTCTGCTTTTGCTATTTGTGGTAACGCTGCGATTCAGATTGGCCGCTCGTATTATGCTTTTCAACATCTAATTGAAAAAGTCACACGACATTGTCTTAAACGTCTTATCTATAAATGCGTTTGGTTTCGAATGACACGGAGAAGTAATTCCTAATGGCAAAGAGCCAAAAAAGTTAACGTCTGTTCAAATAGCCGTATTGACAGAAGCTGATTTACCAATGGAGAGTCTTTTCGTCGTTCCACATAGCCGTATTAGTCTAGAGCACTGATGAACACTGCCTTGCCCGCGGGCGAAGCTCTTTTAAGCTTTCTATACATTTTGTATAGAGGCGAGCAAAGTAAAAGCTCTCTCTGCCCAATGCTGGTCTAGAGCCTTGCCCGCGGGCAAAGCTTTTTTAAGCTTTCTATAAATTTTGTATGGGCGCGTTAAGAGTAAAAGCTCTCTCTGCCCCGATGGCTGAGTGGAAGATCGACCTATCTCGAAAACGCCCTATCTCAAAAAAGTTTTCAAGAACGCCCTATTTCAGAATTTTATTCAAAAACACCCTACCTCGAAATTCGTTTCAAAAACGCCCTATCTCACTTCAAAATGTATTGAAAATATGCTATTATAGGGCGTTTTTGAATCGGCAGCTGAGATAGGGCGTCTTTGAAACGAATTCTGAAATAGGGCGTTCTTTAAAAGTTTTTTGAGATAGAGCGTTTTCGAACTGGCTGCCGAGATAGGTCGATCTTCCACTCAGCCATCGATTTAATATCTGAGGTCTGATCTAACAAGCATTTCTAACGGAGTTTTTGAAAAGAACTTGCAATAAGTTTAAAAGCGTAAAATAAATGTTTATAGCAATAGGCTTATTTGAAGCTTTTTAAGGTAACTAAAGCCATTGTCTAAAGAAAAGATAAGCTCCCTTTTACAAAAATTTTCTTCGAAAGCGGGCTGGATTTCGAATTTAAAACGAAAGTAGGATACACTGGAAAACTAAGGTTCCGTTATTCTGGAAAATTGCCAAGTTATCGAGCCGAAGACCACCCTCCTAACCCATTCCTTACACCGGCGCAAAAAAAATTGGTGCGTGCTTTTAGCCAGACCCACTTGCCTTCACGTATTTCGATCCACTGAATCCGAATCTGAGGTCCGTTTGACTCGTTTTTGCGAATTTCTTCACAATTTTCGCAATTGACTTCAAATTTAAGAGGTGTCCGAGTCAAATGGACCTCAATACATGTCGATATGTGGGTCTGGTTAAAAACAAATATGTACAACTTTTTTTGTGTGGACCAGTGTTATCGAAGGTATGGCGAGAGATTTGTTTTCCAATTATTTACGAAGTTTGAACCGAGCCAAATGTCCACATGACTGTTGCCTTTTCTTTTATGTTGTATAAAAATTTCATAGCGATTACCAGTGGCTCACCAGAACAAAATATATACTAATTTTTTGATTTTTAGAGTTATGACAGTATTGAAGTAAATGAACGTCATGCCCATGGGGTAATTTTTAAACATTTTTCAATGTAATTGAACTCGCTAAAAGTTGCAAGAATTTACACAAATTTACCAGAAAGCCTTCCCGTACTCGGGTCTCTGGCTTCTTTAACCTTTTGACAGATTTACAGGTTTTAACCCAGAAAAGTTGGGGAACGCAACTAAAAAAAAATTTACCTAAACAAGTTTTCAAAACGTCGATACTTTTTAGTATTCGCGATATTTACTCAGTACTTGTCGAAAAGTATCGAGTACTCGATACTACTCAGTACTCATGAAACGTATCGATATTCTGTACTCGGTACTCTTATTGTTCTATCACTAGGTCTCGCTCGGCCGCAGTGTCGAAATCATGCAAGGGAGCACAGTTTTCATCACTTCCAAACAATTTCCACGTACTCAGCATGATGATTTCGTTTTCATATCGTGTCGCTTATTGTATCGACTATCGCATCGCCTATCGTATCGCGTATCGAGTCGCTCAAGGCTCATAAGGCTTATCCCACGTTTAATGGCGCAAATAGCAGGACCTTCATTCTTGTTGATTGCGCAAAGCACACTGAACTTCGAAGATTCGGTCATATATTCTTCAGACGAAATTGCACCACCAACTTATACCAGCTCAGCCTGTATTCCATCGTCTCTAGGGCTTTCTTGTTTTTAAAGCTCATTATTGCTGTTCTCACTTTCTCTTGGCGACTGAAGGCACGTGAGCCGTAAATGTTTTTAAAGCTCATTATTGCTGTTCTCACTTTCTCTTGGCGAGTGAAGGCACGTGAGCCGTAAATGCATTGATCTGGCTTCTTCTTCGTTAAATGCGCCTATTGAGTCGCTGATAAGAAGTGGTTTCCCCATATCCCAAATGTATGTACTCTGGATATCTGTTACCAGATTCTCATCTTCATAACCCTGAACCAGTGTTGCCGCGAAACATTTTTAGCGGTAGCTAAATTCAGGCTA
>NW_016171972.1:13483-13681 GCF_001687245.7 Rhagoletis zephyria | reverse complement strand
AAAGACAACAAGGGAGTGCACATAGAAAACATCCCATATACCTCCCGAAAGAGCAATAAGAGAGTGCTCCCATTAGAGGCATCCCGAAAGCCTCTTATAGGAGTAATAAGAGAGAAATGATAACGAACATTTTAAATTAGCCAAATAGATTTTGCTATTTATTAAATTTTTTATTTAACTTTTTAATCACGTGCATTT
>NW_016171972.1:0-13381 GCF_001687245.7 Rhagoletis zephyria | reverse complement strand
GCACATATAAGTATGTACTCGTATATGATTTCCTGGTTGTCAAGGATGCTTGCCTGGTCAGGAATCCACCAAGCGGGGAAATTGTGAAAGTGACGTTTCTTATCTGACATCTTTGTCACCCATGCGATGTTTAAACTCGGGGGTCACACTTAAATTCAAACACTAATTTGCGCAATCTGAAAGGTATTTAACGGTATATTTGTAAGTAATACAATGCTTAAAATATTTAAACAAAAGTTGAGGTACATACCAACGGACTTTTATTAAAATCTGTGTGCTATCCAAATTAGATTATTGTGTCCTCCTTATGCGCCTATAAGAAATATTTTCTGTTGTTTTTTTTTTCTATGATAAATTTTTTCGAAAACACAAAATTTCTTTTGAACGAGGTGCGTATTGCTCTCCTACCAATCAAAAAGAAGACTCTTGGATTTCTCGCTTAGGAGACATAACTTTTTAATCCTAAACGAGTAATAACGGAGTACAAAACCGACAAATCTCGCTTATTGCTCCCAAATCATGCATCAGGGAGCATTCTTTAATTGCTCGCTTAGGATATCTCTCATTACGCTCCTAAGCGAGCAATACAGGAGGACAAAACCGACAAATCTCGTTTATTGCTCCCAAATCATGCCTCGGGGAGTATTATTTCGTCGCTCGCTTAGGAGATCTCCTATTTGATTCCTAAACGAGTAATAAAGGAGTACAAAACCGACAAATCTCCCTTATTGCTCAGAAATCAGGTTAGTCAGGGGAGTACTCTTTTATTGCTCACATAGGGAGATCTCCCTTCAGGTTCTAGTGGGTATCAAACTTATCGAAAAGTGTCACTTTTAAAATTCTTGACGTTTCCAAACAATTTAATTTTTAAATTTAATCACAAACTCACACACACATTTTCATTTTCAATCTCAAGCAACAACAATTTCGAACAATTTCAATTTTTTATTTTCACTTTTATATGATTTTAAAATGTTGGCAAACTTCAAAAAAAAAATCATGGCCGACAAATTGAGATGTTTTTATCATGATGTATACAAAGTTTATGGAGAATTTCTTTAGCTTTCATTTGCCGTATTTCGTATTACAACTATTCAATGAGTTCGTAAGATATACGTGATTAAGTGGAATCACCATTTTTTAAGCTGAATGACGGTATCCATAGAAAAAAAATGTTAACTAACATATCTACATATGCACTGGATAGTGGCATCCATAGAACATGTTTGCTGCAAACCAGTATTATTATTGAGTTTTCTTTTTTCACTTAAGAAAAATGATTATTCAAAAAATTCAAAAGCAAAATCACGGTGTTTTTCGACGCATCCCTTTCAGAGGTGTCGCTTACCTTAATAAAAGGTAAATTTTGAAGTCGTCCACATTTTTTGTGCACCAAAAAATTATGATCCCAGTTCTGAACAAACGCCTTCGTCTTTTTAAGAGTGGAACTCCATAATGCCCAAAAGGCGCTTGGCGGGTAGTTCTGTTCCTTTATGTATGTGTTATGACTCACTTAAGTTTGACATTTTGAATCCTTTTGGATGGTAACAAACAAAGACTACCTCAAAACGTTAACTCATTTCAAAAATATGGTTTTTCGTCGTCAACGGGAACTGATTGTTGATTATAGGATAGCAATAGGCGATGAAATGTGGTGTATTGAAAATCAAGATCTACTTCATGTACAAATTATATCATGCGAAAAATCCGATTGGTTTCTTGTTGAAAGTACTGTATGTATTTATATGAACAAATTTCGCCAGTTGTTTTTTTAGTGTTACTCCCTTCTCTCGGCAGAAAAAAAAAAAAACAAAACGGTAAAACATTGACTTGCATTTATTTCAATCAATTTAGTCCGAAAAACGAGTAAAATAAAAAGAAACTTGAGCAATTTTAGCCTTAAAACGTTTATTTAGGTGAAAAAGTACCGAAATTACTCAGTTTTTTGTTGTCACTCGTTGTAACTTTGAGAAGTTTTCAAATAGAATGTTCATATTAGAGGCAATGCACGCTGCAATCAAATACAACACATCTGTGAAGTTTCAAGAGTTTACCACGAAATTAAAAAAAATTGCAGCATGCAGAATATCTGTCGCAGCGATTTTGTAATTTTTGAATTTTTACGATTTTTTTTTTTTAATTTTAAAAATGTAAGATACTTCAAAATACAAGTATTAAAATTAAGCGATGAAAAAAGTTTTCTTGCCAAAACGGACGAATCTAGTGTAATAAAACTAGTGTGTCACCAAATGAAAAAAATTTACAATGAGCAAACTATGACTAAACTAAACTAAAATTGCATTGTAACATTTTTTTTATTGGCAAACTCGAAATTCATTCTAAAATTCTTAAATTGTTATGTAATTACTTTTAGACAATACGAAATTTAAGTTAAGGCGTGCGAGTAAACTGGTAGATGACTGCATGTGGTACTATGGGGCGTATACGTTATATGTCCAACTATGAGTATATGAGCACGAGTAGTTATTTTTACTTTTCTAGTACCTATACCTTTTTTAAGTTTTTATTTAAATACGATTTCACGATGGAATCCAGTTCTTTAAACAAAACTGAATTTTTTTCTAAGATAGGCTTAACACCATTTTCGTCCAAAAACATGTTTTAGAGTGGTAAAAAAAAATCCGAGCTAGGGTCCGGGCACTTTCCAAAATTTTTCCTATTGCCGAAAGAGGTGCTGGCACCAAACTTTACATTTCTAAGTATAAATTTAGACGATGCTCATGAAATTGTTATATTTTACTCTAAAGTATATTGTACATATATTAACCAAACAATTGCTTAAGCAACCTAAGATCATTTCAAATTTAAATTAGTTGAACAAATATTGTCAGCTTCATTTATCAAGGCACCACTAGCTTTTTATAAAAGTCACCAATATTTTTGTCAGTTTGAAAGAGATTCAGTAGCGCATTTCATACTTGTTAAGCATCTTTTATTTGTTGCAGTAGAACACTGATAGTTGGCATAGATATTAAAAATACCCAAAGTCAAAAATAAGAGTGTGCCCCATTTCCTACGCCGACACTTTTTCTCCCCATACAAAACTTGGACCACTCTAATATTTATTAGATACATACCACAGCGCATGGCAGTGCGCGCGCGTGACGAAAACAGCCACAGCTTGCAAAATAACTCTGCGTCAATTACACGCATTTTTGATGCAATTTCAAGTCAACTCGAACCCGATTGGAGTGCCTCAATTAAACGCCATAGCAATAAAATCGGTAGCAATGCTACTAATATGCCTGCTGCATGCATAGATTTACAAACAAAAATACACAAACACACACAGTGCATGAAAATTACATGCAGACAAACAGGTGATGGTAGAGAGTGATTATGACCATCAGCCAACGTCACGCACGCACACGCGACTAGAGGATGCATACCTTGATATAATCTCTACTACATGCTACTTGTGGGCATGTATTATGCTTTTGTATGTGCGTGTATAACAATTTAGCTGACGATCGATGGCATAATGAAGCGTAACGACCGTGTAAACCGGTAGCTGTTCGATAGTGAAGAAACATCATTGACCAGTCGTTGGACGGACAATATGCATACATACATACATATGTACATACTACGTCCAATCAAGTCGCTAGTCGCTAGTCGCTAGTCACAGTCACAAGTCGCACCAGCAGTAAAGTGACGCGTATGCAGCCAAGTGGCACAATTGGCGGCATGCAAGGTGACTGTGGCTTGTTCTTAATTTGAATATTTCCACCTTTGGCTTTTTGGTTGTCCATTTGTGTGTTTTCTTCGGCTTTTTTGTTACTTTGTTGTTGTGGCATTTTTATTTTTCGTTTTGTATGAATAAGCGGATATGCATGCATACGTAAGCTACTCCACTTACATAGGTATGTAATATAGTATAACAATATCTAAGCCTCGACAGCCAGCTAAGATCTGAATAAATTTGTCATAATATATTAGCCATACGGATGCACTTATTCACACTACTAATATTGATCAATATGCGGGAAAGCCAACAGAACGTGCTTTGCGTCTTTGTTTACATTGCATTATAGGCACAGAGGTGAATCATACAAGCCAGAGCAGTTCTAATACTTCCGGAAGTAGCCGTGGCCAGTTAAAAACTGCGTCAAGTGGAAGTTTAAATTCCCATGCTTTTGGCTCAGCCATTTTTCAATACTTGGGATGAGGGTATATGTCCACCTTCTCCGACTAATAAGTCGATGGGCGTCATACTTGCAATAACCATTGCTGCATCGTCTGGCGTCGTCTTAAACACACATATTCCTCAAAGAGCACTGGGCCTGTATACGACCTCGTATGGTTTTTTGTAAGCGCTCACTACCAATGATTTAGCAAAGATTAGGGCCGTATATAATAATAATACCAAAGTGACCACCGGTTACGGCATACATCTTGGTACCGGAATCCGTGAGATATTCTAGAACTCTGTCATCCAGGTAACTTCTTATGGTGTTGAACATGCACGATGAAACGGCTAGCTTCTGGAGTGCTTTTAAAATGTGTAATCAGTCCGCAGTATTGAAGGCGTTTTTTACGTCCAATATATAAGCATTGCACAGTAGTATTTACGCTCTGATTGAAACCACTCTTTGCATTGCCGCTGTTGTTGACCTTTGCTTGCGGAGCACATATTGGTGTGGTGATAGTCCCGCCGCGCTTTCAGTGAACTCAAGCAGCCGATTATGTATGACGCGTTCCAGTAACTTGCCCATGGTGTCAAGGAGACAAATATCACGATGGTATACTTGGCGGTTTTCCTGGTTTTGGGAGCAGCACCAGTTTTTGTTCTTTCCACACTTCAGGGCACACTCCTTACCTTAGACATATCTGTATTACCCTCACGAACAAGTTTGGGTTTACAACAATGGCAACCTTCAGCGCAATATTCAGAATGCCATCTGGGCCAAAAACTTTGTGATCTCCAACCTATTTTGCGGCATTAATTACTTCTATCGCCGTAATTTGAAGCACTTCACTTTCCGATACGGGGGGCACTTGGAATGATTGCTGTTTTGCGGTGAGGAAACAGGTTTCGAACAATCCGATTTAGTAAGGCTGGGAATTTTTTATGGGGTGTTTTAGCAACCCTTGACATCACCACTTTGTATGCACTTCCCCACGGGTTTTCGTCAGCCTCCTCGCATAGCTGCTTAAATGATACATGTTCGCTTCGCTTAATTTCATCCTTCAATTGTTTTCTCACAATTTTATATCTTGCCTGCCTGATTTCGTGCCCTACGGTCAGCCTGAGCCTCTGGCTGCAGCATTTTGTCCTTAACTCCTTGATGGTATCACTCCACCAGTACACTTGTCTGCGATTTGAACCATTAGATTTCCATGATATTGCTGCTTCGCATGCTAGAGAAAAATTGGATACAAACTCATCCTCCTTGTCCCAAATAGCGACGTAGCTCAGGACTAATTTAAACAGACTTTTATGAAACGTCTGGTAATTTCATTTATTTCGGTTAGTCCACTCTCTTCCAGGACTTTCCATAGTAATGTCATGACCAGAGCTTGGTGGTCATAATGCGTATAGTGTTCGCTGACCTTCCATTTCATGCATATAGCTAACGAGCTACTTGAAAGGATTATATCGGTGATAGATTCTCATTCTCCCTAATTGCTCCGTGGTTTGCTATGACCAAATCCAGCGGTGCAAAAGTTTCTAATAACGCAGCGCNGGTGATAGATTCTCATTCTCCCTAATTGCTCCGTGGTTTGCTATGACCAAATCCAGCGGTGCAAAAGTTTCTAATAACGCAGCGCCTTTTGCGTGAGTCCTTCGACTGAAGGTCACCGGCGATGATAAGCGGATGTCGGTTGGCAGCATTTTCAGCAATCCTTTCAATCAGATCCTGGAATTCTTGAATATTCTAGCTTGCAATATGTATGTCTGACCATATACATATATACATATATGTGTGCACACATGCATACATACATATTTTTCGGAGCATCTCTTTCTGAAACACTTCAAGGAACGTTTTATATCCACTCGGTCAGGGATGATGGGCGACTTATTGGTTGCGTTCCGCATCAGTCTCCGTCTACTGTTTAACAAAGTCTACATCCCTTTATCAACCTGACATTAATATCCCGAAAATTTCTCTTTGCTTCAGGCTCGTTCAATATCTTTCAGCTACAGATTGTTGCGACTGACTCATTGACTGGGATAGCTGTTAGCGTCGGAATAAATACCAAGTAGTAATCCGAAGGATGGTAATTTCCGACTTATTCCATTTAATGATAAAGATATTTTTATAATGCCGAAGTTTGTCACTCACATTTTTATCGTTTAATACGCACTGAAAATCCGCCATTAGTCTTACTGAGAATATCAGCCAACCAGCCGCTTGCTGCAAGACAAACCCCTCATTGCAGCAGCATCTTTTGCTTGACGCAGGAGGTGATGCTTAGGGACCTTTAAGCCCAAAATACAATAGCGCAGTGGCCAAGTCATGGTGCAAACATATGGTGGCTATAGGTATCACCTTGACGACACACTGTGCGCAGCTTTTGTGGGGGATGAGTATGGGCACAGATCATTTTCTCTCGACATTGGCTAGACTTAGGTGACTGGTTGGTTTTTTAGGAAAAATTAAAAAGTGAAAAAAACATAAAACCAAAACAGGAAAATTAATTAATTAATTAATTAATAATAAAAATTGCACATATTAATTGTGTAAATCAATAATAACAATTGCAAGCGCATAAACATTGTCTGCCATCGCTGATTAATCACTTACAACGATCGTTCGAAAGCTATAAATTCAATTAAGGAAACAATTTAATTTACTCGTCAATTCCTTTGTTTTTTGTTGTTTTGCAGTTTTTACTTTTACTTTGTGCTTTGTTTTTGTTTTTGTTTCACTTCAAAATTTCCACTCTGTAAAACAATTACTATACGCATTCGAGCATGAAATAAAAACAAATTGAATTACATGTTTCCATTTGGCTAATGTAAGTGCTCGTAATTTATGTGAAATGTGAGGAACATTATTAACAAAGGAGAACTTATCGCTTAGCGAAGGCAGCGGACATGCATATATGTACATATACATACTATACATTTGTACCTAACTACATACATACATACATACATATGCACATACATACATATATTATGCAATTTTACATACATACATATCTACAAAATTCAGAGTTACTACGAATTTTCTCACTTGGAAGAACATACTAGTTAATTGAAAAAATGTAGACGCAATTTAATAGAACTAAGACTAAATCAAATTAATTGAAACAATAAAGTAAAATAAAATAATATTAATAAAGTTAGGTCTATAACTTGAATATTTATAATGTTTAAATAAAAAAAAAAAAAAAATTTTTCTAAATTACAAATTTTTTTTTTTAAGCTCTAATGTCACTGCGCTTACAAAGAAAATTTCATCAACTTTCGTGAAATACTTTAAGAGAAAATGAGTTTTGAAAAAAAGATAGCTTAAAAATATATTTGCTTATAAAAACTTTAAAAATAAAAATTTTTAAAATAAATTCTCATAATCCCTTTGACATCTTTAAACCTCTCTACCGACAAATCCGAGGTCCAGTTGAGAAATTTCCACCCATATGCAAATACATATCGTGTAAGAGCGCCGTAACGAAAATGCGCGACGTATACGAGGATGTGTATAATGTACTATGCATATGTATAAATATGTACATATGTAAGTAAGCATTTAAATACATAAATATGTACATATCTATCGCAAAACGCAAGCGATGTGCTTTTTGTTTTACAAATAAATACAACTTGCCATTTAATATGCAATGCGTTGCTTTAGAATCAATTGTGTTTGAAATAATTACAAGCGAGACATGCTTCAACACTTACACAAACAAGAGTATACGTTAGGGTGGTCTAAAAAAAAGTAAAGTGGGAATTTTACTGCTCTCACCCCCTAGAATTGTTCTAAACCGAAAAAATATACCGTTGCTTTTTTTTTTAATCAAAAAGTATTTAGTGACGTGCGCAAAGCGCTCTATGTTTTCCACGTATTTTATATGGGGGGAAAAAAAAACAAAACAATTTTTCGTAGAAAAGGTATAGAATTCTTGAAAATCAATATTTTTCAGGGACCCTAACAGTTACAACTTTTGTTAAAAAAATCGCTTTTTAACAGAACAGTTATTTTTGGACTTTTATTTAATTACTCCTTAAATAACAGTTATTTCTGATTTTTATTTAATAAATCCAAAATAACAATTATTTTCGATTTTTATCTAAATAATCTACAAATACATAACAGTTATTTTTGTCTTTTAAACTAAATTGCTTAGATAACAGTTATTAAAGAATTTTTTTTGTTGTAAAAGTCATAAATAAAAATCAGGCGGTGACTTTTACTTTTAAAAGTCATCAATATAAATCAGTCACTGACTTTTCTTTTTTAAATCATAATATTTTTTTGTATAATGGGGAACCATAAAAATTCGTTAGAATTAAAAAAAGTAAAATAAACAATAAGGTATTATTACTGGAAGTCTGCCAATAGAAACAGAGTTTTACGATCGAAAAATATTAATTTTCAGGAATTCTATAGAATTTC
Source organism: Rhagoletis zephyria (assembly GCF_001687245.7). NCBI lineage: Eukaryota > Metazoa > Arthropoda > Insecta > Diptera > Tephritidae > Rhagoletis > Rhagoletis zephyria. The sequence goes on along the minus strand of NW_016171972.1, from coordinate 4,787 downwards.
TACCCCGTATATAATGCATGGAGAACCTTGAGCACTTTCAGGGACCTCTAAATATTTATTGATCTCGAAATAAAAAATAGGATTATATTCTTTGGATATAGAATAATCCTAGGCGTTGAGAGCATTAAAATTCCGACTTTGCCATTTCCTCATGCATTTTGGGATTACCCTAGTATGCATTCACATATATGTATGTAAGAAGTATATATACATGTACATATATATGTATGTATTTATATACATAAGTGCCTCCTCGCTTCAACAATACCCACGTATGTACAATTAAATTAGTGAAACTTTATAAATCGAACCTAAACTAAATATGCAACTGCATATGTACATTTGTAAGCACATTTGTACTGGGGATGTCGTTATCACAATTCTGGGATCTCGGGATTAGTCTCGGGATTTGGGTATTCATTACTTTTCAACAACTTAAATTGAAAAAAAAAAAATTGCTTCTATTTATATTGTTTGAGAAGCTCTTCTACCATAAATAAATTGGTATCCATACTTCTTCTCTAAACACATTTCACTGAATTTTTTAAAGCATTCTTAAATCACTGACGACAGAGTGAAAAACTAAAAAAGCAATTTTACTACATTTAACCCATGGTTTCACGACTATATTGATTTTTGTATGTAAAATGTACTATCGCACGGTTTTATATGTATAATGAGCTAGACATTTATAAAAAAAAATATTAATTATCAAATAAAAAAAAGGAAATATAGCCAATACTGGTCAACAAACGGAGTTTCTATTATTGCCACCAGTACAAATTACAAATTCCGACAATCCCGGGATTATTTTCCAAGAATCCTGGGATTTTCGGGACCTAAAAAGGCTGGGACCCGGGATTAACATTCCTAATTTGTACGTACTTATGTATGTAGCTAAGTAATAATAAAATGTGAAAATTAAATGCAGGAAAAAGTGTCAACAATAGCGGAAAATACTGATAAATCACAGCTTGAAAAGTTCCGACAATGCGCCGATTTACTACTGTTGCTATTTCTAGGTTTCATAGAAACGTTTTGCAAAATACAAAAAAAAAAATAAATAAAATATTTAAAAGTTGCTACCGCTTAGTAAATACCTACGTAGTTATAAATAAGCGAAACAAAATGTGCATGCACGCAAGTATAATATATAATGTATGTATATATTTACATACATACATACATATATCCCTAGCTATGAGCAGTCGGGAAGTGGTAGAATTTTATAAACTATTTAATTATTTATCATTTTTGCAATTAAAAATTTTAATCAAGAAAAAAATTGTTTATAAACTCAATGAACGACTATTAAATGGCGTTTAAGAAGCAATGTGTCTCAGCAGGGCTATTATCTGACCCGCCGCAAGCCGAGGCAAAGCACAATTGCAATCGAATTATCGGGTGACTTTAGAGCAGAATTTACAATTTCGCAACAAAACTAACGCTTAGTTCGTCGGCGATTCGATGAATAGCTTTAGACAATTAAAGATGAAGATAAAGGGGAGGGCCTTGGTTAGGGAAATGGGGGTATTAGATACCATTTTCGTGTTGCTTCAGTCGGTAGTTAAGCAACTATGGAAATCCCTGCTTTTCAGGGCTTAAATTTTGAGAGCTTGCACTGAGAAAAAAAGACCTAATAAAATAGATTATTTTTGCATCGAAAAGAAAAACCTTATAAATAAATTCCAGACCAATTCTTGCGATTTTTATTAAAGCAACTTAATTAAAAGCTAAAAAAAAAGTAAATGCGCCTGGGCCACACTGGAGAAGTGAACCTTACGTTACATGTCTAGTTTGTCTCATAACCAATATTTATTTACATTTGCTTAAGGTTATATTTTATATTTTTTTTCTGTCTAGATCCCCACCTCTTTAGTTCTAATTACATTTAGGTTATTCTGTTTTCCTTTAACTTTATTTGTATCTTTATACTCTATTGTTCTTTTAAAAGTAAAGTGTTGAAATTTACCTCGGTTTTCATTTTTGTTTTTATCTTTTCGATGACGTGATAAGATGCTATGTGATGTGATGTCAGATATTGCAACGCAATGTGATGTGATGAAATGTTAAGTGATGTGATAGGATGTCATGTCATGCCAAATGATGTAATATCATTTGATGTTCTGTCATATGATGTCACATCATGTGTATGGATAGCAAAATAGGCTAGTAACACCAATAAAAATATCGTTAACAAAACCGATAAAATTATCGACAACAAATTCGATAAAAAAAGAAATAGCAAAATTGATAAAGATATCGACAAAAAAATCGACAACAAAATCGATAAGAGTATTGACAACAAAATCGATAAAACAATATTGATAAATATCGTTAACAAAATCGATAAAATATCGATAACCAAATGGAAAAATATATCGGTTATTATATCGATAAGTCCCGAGTATACTGAAACCCCCGAAATAGTTCCCAAGGTTGAGTCTCTGTGTCTCTATCTATATCCTTTTCTTAATAATTACCTTTATTTTAATCCTTCTTCCTCTATCTTCATCTTTACTTTTATCGGTGTTCTCATCCTCATATTTTTCTTAATATTTGTCTTTGGTTTTACCATTATGTTTATCACTTTCTTCATCTACGTATTCTCCTTGCCCTTATATGAGTAAAGTGTTTAAATTTACCTTAATCTTGCATTTATCTTTAAGCATCTTTGTTTTCGTTTTTATTTTTATCTTTATCTTTGCCTATATCCTTTTCTTTATCTCTTTACGTACTCACCTTTACTTTAATTCTTGCATTGGTCTTTATCTAAGTCTTATTCTTTAACCTTTTATTAGCACGTTTTTGTTAAATTAATACCATTTGCATTCGTTTAAGAAGGACTTGATTCAGTCGCAACCATTTCCGTGTGCAATTTCCGTTGCCAATTTACTCCCAACCGACTAACAGCCGCTAAAGAAGTTTCACTTTAAAGACTGACTTGGTATCGAACTTGGCACTTAATGACAGGTGCAGTGTATTGTATTGACTAATCAGAGAATCATTGTCCTAACATCCTAGTGACCAGAGTCTTTTCTTCTTTCGGGTGGCTAACACTCAATCAAAGAAGAGCTCATAAAATATGCTTGTGAACCGAAAAATCGGCCTTACACTTCAGTACAGAGCTATGTACACCAGGCAAGGTATGTATTTACTAGGTGAATATGTACAATCTAAAGAACTCGGAGGAAAGTGATTCACCTTTTTGGAAAATATAGTTTGGCTCGAACTGCTCGAAGAAATTCTTTTTATAGCCAAATTTGTTTAATGTGAGTTCATAAGTTGATATAATACCGAAGGGAAAGGTTTTACTCATATTATCCTTAATATATACATACAAAAATACATATCTACTTTAAGGTAAAGTTTTTCCGCAAATTAGGTAGAACTTGAAACTCCAATTTGCCATCCCTGATGGAATATCAGCTGACAAAAGGACCGGAAACAAACAGCTGATTGCTATTAGCTCAATAAACATGCCACAAAGTCAAAATTAAAAATTTCCAGCAGGGTTGCATGAAAAAGTGCTTTAAATTAGCACTAAATTAAGCATCAATCGAGGCATAACGAATTGAAATTTTGTGTGGTAAATCCAGCCCAATTAGTGCCTAAATCGAGAAAAGGTCGTTTACTTTTACATTTTGTTCTATATTAAAAAGTCGTTTCTGAACGACGTAAGCTATTTGTCCCTCTTTATTTCATCAAAGTTCAGTACTTGACGGATTTCCCAAAATCATTTGGGCTCGTAACGCTGGATCGTTAAATAAACGCCCAAGATCTTGAAATTACAGTACAATTAACTTTATTGTACAACAAACACTTTACAATACTCGTTAAAGCAATTACAGTTACTTTACAAAACTTGCTAACACAATTGATCTCTGATTCACAACTGAACTTTGTGTGCGTTGCAGCAGCGCCCTTATATACCTGCGCCGCTTTGCACTCATGGCAACACTAGATGGTTCTGCCATATTTCGCTTATTCTGTCACTGTTCGCAGTATTCTTACTGTCGAATATTCTACGTCTTTCATCAAACATTCTGCCATTTTCTTGTTGCTCGATTCCCGTTGCCGCAGTATTCGCCACGATATAAACTAAGCCTATATTGGACTTTCTAAAGGAAATCTCCAAACAGGAAGGACCCAATCCATCATTACCATCACAAAGCATAGATCGTAGTAATAATCTGTTTAACCCTGTGACATACTAAAAAAAGTACAAATTACCACTCATGCTCATACACCCGCGGTTGCGTATGTAACGTATACGCCCCGTAGCACCTAACACGTTTACTCGCACCGCTTTCATTTTTTAAAAGTCATACATATTATTTGAAAGTAATTACATAAATATTGGCGTGGAAGATTTTTAGACAGTATCCCTTATTCACATATCGTCATCATTATGCCAAAAGCATGAATGTGCAAATTTAACAGTTTTGAGTTAATGGGCTGATTTGATTAACCCTGGATGTTCTATGTTATACAAAAACCCAGAATACCATGCGTACATGGAAACCACATCTTTTACAATTTCAATTGCATAAATGTAGAGTTAAGGACTAGTAATAAAAAATGTTCAAATTTGATTTTAAAAAATTTTAATCTTTACACATTCATGTTTCTGGCATACGGGCGTCGATACATATTACTTTCTTCATGCATATAAAAAATTTAGACAGAATTTCGAGTGTGCCGATAAAAAATGTAATTTTAGAATTGGCATTGTAGTTTTACTCAAATCATAGGCATATTTTACGCAATATAATTTTTTTTTTTTT
>NW_016171971.1:4706-13681 GCF_001687245.7 Rhagoletis zephyria | reverse complement strand
TAGGCAATAAATTTTAGAACGATAAGAAGAAGTTAACAAAAAACAATGAAACGTAAGCAAACGACAGATATAAAGCAGATTGCCTGCCAACACTTAAACATTTCAATAAAGCAATAAATTGCACAAAAGCAAATAAAAGTAAATAAAATTTCAATTAAAAGCAACAAATGCATGGCAAATGGCGATTGAAATCTGAGCGTGCAGTAAACTGAGCCACCACGCGAAAATTCACACGCATGTTTGTGGGCAATAATCGAATGCGTCGCCGTTGTGCGCTTCCCCATTTTTGCCTAACTTTTATTTGGTGTGTTGTTATTTTTATTGTTGTTGCTGTTGTGATTGCACATGCACAATAACGCATGTTTGGCAAAAGTCATAATCGCAAGTGAACGGCGCATGCTCCGCGACCAACGAAGTGGTAGTCGGCTGGCAGATCAACGTTGTCCAGCGCTGAGTGGCGAGCACTGAGTTCTGTTGCTGCTGTTGCTGCGGCTGCTGCTGCTACAATACATATCATAAAATTTATATCAAATGCTTGGCAAGCTCACAGAGCAAAATATTCATAGGCATGCCAACAAGAGCGCACCACTCGAATGTAGATGGAGTCGACTGATGAAATCTCGAAAGTAACATATATGAAAAATTGCCCCCGAAGCGGCGCTGAATAGATTAGAAGTGTAGCGAATAGAACAGCGAAGCGACAACGTTTATTGCTTACATTTTTGTAAGCGCGTACTTAAGTATATATGTATGTACGTATAGAAACTTAGGTAAGTAAGTGGCAACAAATGCGCTTTGTACTACACATACTCATACATAGCTACACATACATGCACATATAGTTGGCAGCAAGTTACTTTCTTATTCATGCGCCGTTGCGCCAACCAGAGCATTTATTTACGTTTGCCAGTCACCTTTGAATCTGGCGAGTCACCATGGAAATCTTCATTGCATGTTAACTTTTACTATATACATTCGTTTGTTCGTTTGTTGGTTTGGTTGTTTGTGTCTTACTTATTTGTATTTGCATCAATAAAAATATTGTTTATTTATATTTTCTGCGGCTTTTTTTTATTGTGTTTTTTGTATGTTCACAATGAATTTATTGCAATGCAAATATTTATCAACAAATTGCAATCGGACAAGGCCAAGGACTCGTGTTACGTCGATGCTGCTGCTGGGAAATAAAGTTGGTGTTCGGCTGCGTACAGTGGAACAAATGTAAATATAGCTAGATTAACAAAGTTGGGAAGTTATGAGGCTGAGTTCAAAATACATAGACTATAATAGAATTGTGGGAATTTGAATTTCCATCCGAAATGTCTGTCTGGGCAATTCTGGAAACTGTCTTCCAACTCACCACAGTCGTACGAAAGACAAAAGTATTAGCGTTGTGCTGTTCGCCTTTCAGCAATAATTTTTTTAAACATAAAATTTAGTTTAAGAAATATATATTTTTTAAAAATTTAATTTATGTAATTTTTTTTTCTTTTCAAACAATAATATTTAAAAATTCAATGAGAAAAAGGAGAAATTATGAAAAATTAAATGAAATTAAAAGAAACAATTTTTATTGAAAAACAATCTAAAAACGAAAAGAAATTAAATTAAATTAAATTAAATAAAGACAAATAATAAAACTGAAATATTACAAATATTTTTTCTTTTTAAAACAAGAAATTAAAAATAAATAAAATGAAATTAATAAAAGAAAAACAAACAAAATTTAAAAAGCAGAAAAAAATAAATTAAATTTTTAAAAATTAAATTATATTAAGTCAAAATATTTTTCTTTTATAAACAATAAAATCTAAAACTACAAGAAAATTAAAAAAAAATAATATCAGTGCCTAAATATTTAATTAAAAAAATACTTTTCTTTTTAACACAACAAGATCTAAAAATTAAAAGGTAATGAAAGTAACTAAGAAAAAAATCCGCTGCCCACTTGGCCATTACAACTTTTGGGGTATTGCGAGCCAAATGATATACAAGTGCTTCCTCTCAAAATAGAATTTCTCCTCGAGCTTTTTTTTTCTAGGACTATTTTGCTAGACTACAACAGCAATTGCTTTTCGATTCTTGTTCTGTAGCCCATTTTTAATTTGCGAAATTAGTCCTAAGCCGGAGCTTGCACGACGACAGTGATTTGCACCTTCAAGTCTTATATGATGTAGCACAAAGCGGACTTGAATTGTTAAAACTTGGTCTAGGGAGACAGGCCTAAATGTTATACGGTAAAAAAACGGAAATAGTTATCTTTAAAATAAAGCGAAAATCGACCGTACTCAGTTTCCTTCCTTAAATAGATATAGGCTGATTCTCTTGGAAGTAGTTGTACGTACATATGGACTATAAAAGAGAAAGTAGAGTGATACGACGCCCGGAAATACCAGGACTGCGGAAGATCTTCCTGCAAGCTTGAGGTACTAAGACTACTCAGAATTGTCTTCTGCTATGCCCAATTATTTTCGTGTAGGGATCCCATCTAGCAGCAAACTTTTATCCGTATTCTGTGGCCATATACACTGATGTATACAAATTAGACCTCAATAAATATGAGAGCGGCGTATACTTGTATGCACTCTGATCCAGCTTCAGTTTTTTGTTGCCGAATTTCTGCAGCGTCTTTCGGACTGAACTAAAACCTGTTAATGAAACAACAAGTTTCAACACCTGGTACGAGAAACATAGCCATATTCATGCAAAGTTTGCCCCAGAGAATTTTACGATATCACCAACAATTTTTTTTTATGAACTATTTTATCCTGAGGCAGCTGTCACTCAAATTATGTCTCTATAAAATTTAACCAAAAAGCTCAATTTGCGATTGCATACAGGAGCAGCGGATGCCTTAACTGGACTAAATTCAATTCATATTTTGAGTCACAATGTCGATAATGATAACAATTTTTATAAATTTCGAAAACACTGTATTTCGCAACTCATAGGCTATGGAGCTGGGAATGTGTCCTGTTTGTTGCAACTTGTTTAATTTCACGCGAAATATTTAAATAGAGCAAGACTGGTAGAAAAAACCTTTGCACTGCAACAACAACCATGACGGCCCCAGCACCTTCAATCGTTTTAACAACGAGCGTGCGAATTTTTGTATTTATTTACCTAACCGCTGGCTGTTTACCGATGTTTTCTGTGTATTCTGTGTTGTATGCCTTTCTTATTTTGTTTTTTTCGTGCAAATATTTATTGTTGTAACATTTATTTGTCAATGCAAATTTTGCAGTACCTCATGACTTGCAGCGAGTACAAAAACAAAGAAATGTGTATAAATTTATGTTCACAAGCACTTTTTCTTGGCTGCCATCTCATTCTTTTTTCAGCATTTTTCTTGCTCTTGCTTTCTGGTGCTTGTAAGAGATTTTTGCTTCAAATTTTATTTATGGCATCAAGATGATTTTTCAATAAACTAAAAAGAGGTGGTAATAATAAGAGGGGAAGCAACAACTAGATTGCGAATTGTTGAAAAACTATTACTTACAGCCGGCTTGTGGCTGGAGATTGTGCAGCTAACACGAAAGAAATTTTTAATTTGAATATTTATGAGTTTACAAACTGTTGCATGTTGCATGCTACAATAGTAACAATGGCAGCGAGTGTGTAGCAGCAGCAGCAGTACGCTGTTACGATTTATTAGCGCTGATTTGTCGCTGCAAAATTTATTGGCACGCTGCTGTGTTGTTGACAACTATGACTACACTGGAGTGACAATAATCGCTGTAATGCATTTGCGGGGAATGTAGGGAGGAGTTTGGGTAGTAGAAATACATATTAGGTAAATATGTTTTGAGAGCATTTGACTATTATGAGATATTGAAACTTTAAGTGGTTAACCATATTAAACAGAAAGATTAGATTTTTTTTATAAAAATGAATTAAAACTCTTTTTATCAGAAAATTGTGTATTTTCATTTTTCTTAAAATAATTGTTAAAAAATGTTACATATTATCTGTATCACATAGATATCTCTCAAATCAAGGGCAACCAATCAGGTTCGCTGCTTAAGTCTTTTGTTAATATTTGTGTAAAATTCTGTTCTGCTTGCATGATTGCATGAGCGCTGTAATTTTTACGTATCGATACGAACCCGTTATAAATAAAGTATGAATACGATAAAGTTTGTGTTTTAGCTAAGTTTTAAAATATTTTTTACTTTCATTGAGTTGTTGCATCGATTAATGTTTTTCGTCTATTTGTAGAGCTTTCGATAAGTAAAGGGGGGTTTTTTTAGACATGTGGTTTTCACGTAAAAATAAAATGCATATAGTTTAATGTTATGGCCAAGGATTTAGCTTTATTATAAAGATAAGAATTTGCCATTATGTTTTAAAAATGATTTCGGGCAAGTGACCGCCGCGGCTGGCTCGAATAAATTCCAGCCGAGAGGCCAAACTGTGGGCCACTTTCTGCAGCAATTGGGACCATATATTCTCTTCCAAGGCGTCAACGGTCTCGGGGTTTTCTGCGTAGACAAGCGACTTCACATAATCTCACAAAAAATAGTCCACCGGTATTAAATCGGCGCGATCTTGGACGCCTCGCCACAGGAGGCCCACGACGCGAGATAATGCGCTCACCTAAAGTTTCCTTCAATAAATTGATTGTTTGGTTGGCTGTATGCATACCAAGATTCTTCCGCAAAATCTTCCATGAAGTGGATGAGCACATCTCCAATTGTTGCGCGTGATGGCGGATGGACTCATTCGGGTCTTCTTCGATACTTTGCTCCACAGCAGCAATAGCGTCTTCGGTGCGCACTGTACGGCATCTCTGAGGATGCGCATTATCCACTAGAGTAAACGTGGTGCGAAAGCGATCCATTGTTGCTCGAATTACCCACACTGCTGGGCGATTATGTCGATCGAATATTGGACGCAGCGCGCGATGCGCCGCGTGAACCGAACTTTGGTAATAAATTTGCACGATTTGCAAACGTTGTTCCGGAGAAAGTCTGTTCATTATGAAATGGCAAACCAAACTGAGTATAAATCAAGCTGTCAAAAAGACCAACTCCCAAAAAAAGTATTGCTTTTATAAGGATAATTATATTAACAAATTCGTCGATAAATTTATCGATAACATAATAGAAACTGATATCCAAAGTTTCAAAGATAACTTTTTTATGTGCACACAGCTTGTTATAGCAATTGGAAACAAAGCCACAAAATATTGCAAATTTGAGCAATCAGTTTAAAGTAATGTAAGCTGACAACTAAATAGACGGACAGTTAGACTGCAATGACAATCTGGCTGCTAAAGACAAAAACACCACCAGCAGCAGCAGCAGCACCACCAAATCTGCAACATCAGCGGCATCAACACTGACAAGTAGAATTTGTTGGTTGCACTGCTACCAACAGCTGGCACAACTTAATCCACTGCCACCGCTGTAACCCAGCAACACCACAGAAATCAAAATTTTTTTGCAAGTCACTCAGCGCGTCCCGCTGTGGCACAGCCAAGCAGCTACCAACGCCGAGCATTCCTACAAAGAATGCCTGAGTGCACTCTGCTTTATGCTTATGATAAAGTTGGTAGTTTTTTTACGCTTGTTTAAAAAATGTAAATATTTCGATGGTCCTCAGCAATAACGGCACAACTCAAAATTTCAGGCTTTTGGGATATATAGCGGATTAGGTTTATAAATAACCCGGCAGAGGCGCAGTTTTACCATTTGTCTCAAAGTCAAAGTAGCCAACCCTTACTCACTACCAGACAGTGGTACGTGTCTCATTTCGTCGCAGGTTTGCAGTCCAGCACTTACTGGATGCTTAGAAAAATTCATAATTTGAAAGATTACAAATTTTCCCTACAGAATCAATGCAAATAATTCGAAATAATTACGTTCCAAGACATATTATTGCTAAATTACGAAACACAAAATCTTAAATTGACTCTACTGAAATATATGAAATTTTGAGTTGTGTCATTATTGTAGAGGACCATTGATATCCTTATTTCAATTATAATTGTTTTATGGCTTACTTTCTTCATACGTCTAGTCTAATGCCTTTATTATCCCAATCAAGGCGCGTAGCAAGTTTAAAGCTCAGCTCAAGAGCTTTAGCTTGTAAACGCTTTTTTTATACATTTATAAGCTGTTTAGTTAACGGTACGTTTTTTTTTCTTTGCAGATGAATCAGACCTGCAAGGTTTGTGGCGAGCCGGCGGCAGGCTTTCATTTTGGCGCATTCACGTGTGAGGGTTGCAAGGTGAGTAAAAAATTACGTAGTCCTGTAAAATAATTAAAAACTTTAAAGACTACTACCACTAACTTCTATCAAAATCATTATAAAAATTTAACAGTAGAGCAGCAGAACCTTAAGCTGTGTTAAGAGAGATGCAGCAGTGGTTCGCATTTAAATTATCTCAAAATTATCCTTTTAATAATAATAATAATAATAATAATAATAATAATAATAATAACAATAATAATACTAAATTGGCGCCTACACAATATGCTAGTGTTTGGTCCGGCTTCTCGCCAGATTTGTGGCGTACGCCCTACCTACAGTTTTACTCAGACTCAGAACGGTGATTTTATTTTTATGATGATTTTTATTTTTTCATAGCAAAAATACACTCACAGGTTTTCAATTGCCTGTCGAGGGTCGAACGCTATTAAACAAAAAAGTAAGTGCACCTGGGCCACACTATGAAGCGAAACTTACGTTACATATCTATTTTGTCTCGTAACCAATATATGTAGACACATATGTACATACATATGCAAAATCGATGAGAAATTCGATAGCAAAATCGATAATAATATTGGTAGCAAAATTGATTAAGAAATCGATAAAAATATCGGTAACAAAATCGATAACAAAATCGGTAAAAATATCGATAACAAAATCGACAAAAAATCGGTAACGAAATCTATTAGAAAATCCATATAAATATCGAGAACAAAATCAATAAAAATATCGATAACAAAATCAATAAAAATATCGATAACAAAATCGATAAATAATCAATAAATAATCGAGAACAAAATCGATCAAATATCGATAATAAAATCCATAACAAATTCGATAAAAATTTCGATAGCAAAGTCGATAATAGTATTGGTAGCAAAATCAATTAGGAAATCGATAGACAAATCGGTAAAAATATCGATAACTTTGACGATCTGCTAAAAACTTCCTTTACTAATTCCACCCACCGTCTTTTAGCTAGATATCGTTGTGCCAATGGGAATGTGACTCCAAAGTATTTCCAGAAGTCTGATGCTGGAGGCTATCTATATATTATTAATAATAATAATAATGGCTTGGCACTTACACATTATGTTAGTTTGTGGCCGAGCTTCTCCTCCAATTTGTGGCGTGCGCCTTGATGTTGTCACACAAAGCGGAGAGACCTTCAGTCTTACGCCGACTCCGAACGGCGACTGTATTTTTGTGAGAAGCTGTTTTTCATGGCAGAAATACACTCGGAGGTTTGCCATGACCTGCCAAGGGGCGACCGCTATTAATAGAAACCCTTTTTTATACATTTTTTTTTGCAACGTAGCCGAAAAAATCGAGATACATGAATGTGATTGCATTTATCGGAGTCTTCAATTTAAGAAATGTATTTGACTGATATACGAGTAGCCTGCTGTACTAAATTAGCTTATATATATACACGTATTCCTTTTTTTTCTATTACTAACGTTCATCAAGTTTTTTTAATTTGCAAAAAAAATATTCTCGTCATTCTACATTCGAGTAGATCAATGAAGCTATGTGCGCATACATACATACGGTCTACATAAGTGCATATACATTAACAATCATGCATGCATAAATACACTGAACTGCACAGATAACTCGTGCAGCGTAGTTATTTACAAGCAGTTCATACATTAAATACACATGTTTGTTGTTGTAAGATTAGTTTTTATTTTTCTACGCTTGCTTTTGTTATACCGCTACTGTTGTTGCTGTTTTTGGCTAGTTAATGCGATTCGCGAACGACCTTCAACTCATCTTCGTCATTAGCTAATGTTGTGCATAAACACACTCATACAAATGTATGTATATATGATTGCATGTACGTTAGAGCGGGTCACTTTTTATGTGAAATTTTTTCGACTATGCGCGTACAGCACTGAAGAATTCTACGTGTAATTCTAAGCAAATTTTCTTAATAAACCATAGGTCTAAAATCAATTTGAAGTTTGCCAAATTGCGAAAATAGGTTTCTTAGAACTTCGTAAAAAGTGCCTAAATTTTGTATAAAAAACTGCCATAAGTGGATTTTTGGTATAAGGAATCCATTTTTCAACTTGTTTTTTTCACATTTTCTTTGAAATCTATTTTCGCAATTCGGCAAATTCCAAATTGTTTCTAGACCCATAGTTTCTTCGGCAAATTTGCTTAGAATTACACATATAATCCTCCTATGCTATAGGCGCAAAGTCAAAATATATTAACCCGCCCTAGTGTATTTATGTACATACGTACGTATCCAAAAAAATACCTATAGCAACTAAGTAAGTAAGTGCGCAAATGTGTATATTTGTACCTGCAATAAAATAAATATTTTCATAGTTACAGTTTTTGTTTTGCGCATTTTTTTGCAGATTTTTCGCTTAAATAAAATTACGTGGAGTTTGGCGTCGTTAGCTGCCGTTTGTTGTTGTTGCGTAGAACTTTTTTTATTTTTCTCTCGTTTTCGAGTTGACTTCGCTTCTTGCAGTCAGTTCAGCTCTGTTTGTTCTCAATTGTTTGCTTGATTTCATAATATTCGGTCATTTAGCAGCCAAACCAAAGACTTAAGAAGCGAACTTGACTGGCAAATAAAACAGGCGATACGCGTCTTAGCGTTTAAGCATTGATTTGTTTTGTGAAAATTGCAAATTACATAGGTATTACCATTATATGATTTAAAGCGTTCCACTAAATAAAAATTAGGCGGATTCAAATGGGGTATACTTACATATATACATGTACATACATGTGTGTACATT
>NW_016171971.1:0-2765 GCF_001687245.7 Rhagoletis zephyria | reverse complement strand
AACCCTCTCAACATAATCTTTAAATTTAGGGGCGGACATTAGCAACTTTTTTTTTTTGTATGGGGACCGACCCAGTCTAGTGTACATTAGGCATATGACTTTTTTCTTAAATTAAAAATATTAGGAGAGGATGAAGAATGATGGAAAACCGATAAAAGTAACGTTTTTGTAAAGCTTTGGTGCAAAAATTTCAATTTCATGAGAGCAATCAAAATTGGTTTCTAAACTTCTTTGTTTTTTTTTTGTTTCGGTGGATAGGAGTTTTCGGTTCATAATTCGGTTGCCATTGAATTCTCCATATATGTGCGTTCATTTTTTTCATAAAAACTTTTTTCTCGAATTTTTCTGTAGGAACTTTTTGTATAAAATTTTTACAAAAACCTGTTTTTTGGTATATTTAGTTTTAGAAAAAAGTCATATGCCTAGCGTACGTAGCAGTAAAAATAAAATTAACAACGGAATACAGATTCCACCTGAATAAATCTCAAATCTTAATTTCATAGATCCTTAAACACTGAAAATGAGAGCAAATATTGAAACAGAATTAAATTTAACTTAAGACTATTGAGAAATTGTATGAAATAATTATACGCGATAAATTCAAGCAATTTTTCAGTGTCAATCGGTTATTAGTGCAGTGGCTTCACACACACAAATTTTTGTATTAATTTTACTAGCTAAATATGTCTGATGAGTAAAGGAAAATCGCAAAATATTATTTTTATTACACTACTAGGGTAAATGGTAATGGTGTGAGAACTGTTATTTGATTGCCTCATAAAAAAGTTCTTTATATGCATAGTTAATAATGTATGTATGTATGCCCTCTTAATGGAACATCGTTAATAGAAAAATATCTCAATTGCAAACACACTCTAATCTTTATGATTTAAGTGAGTACAAGTAGCTACCTTTATTGGCTTTAAAAATTAATTTGATAAGCACTCACAATTGCTTTTGGGCGTCAGAAAAATAGATGATTAAAGCTTTTGCTGCGGCCTTTCCTGCCGACACCGGTAATGTAAAGTTTTATTTAGCATGCCATTAAATTTAACTGGAACTTTTAAAAACTGGTGGCAACTCTCTTCAAACAATATTTTCTATGTAAGGATTAGGTTAGGTAAGTTTCGCAGAAACTATTAGGGTCTATAGAGTTTCCAGATAAACTAAGACCACTTAAGATGGCTAATTACATTGCCCTTGGTGTGTATAAGAACATTGCAGTCTTCTAAGCAAACTTTTGTTGTAGCCCACTTTGGGCAGTATGCTAGAGGCAGGCTACTCGCATAGGATACGAGTACGCTCCACGGTCTTCTCTTTCGTTCTGCATCTCCTGCAGATCATATGATTGGGCGCAGTGACTATAAAGGTGTACGATGCCACAATGCCCCGCTGTAAAGCGCATCAGTAGCCCTCTTTGGGAAAAAGGAGACACTTCGCGATCTTTATGTTATAGGCTCTAAACAGGTGGAAATACTCTTCAAAAATATCAACACCTAAGTATGTGTATTAAAAGGTTTCAATTAGCTTATTAATTTATATGATTTTACCTTTTTGAGCAGCTGACAACCCTTTCAAAAATATTTTCGAACTAAAGCTTTCTTCAAGCCCTCTCATTTTGTACCCATTTATATTAAAATATTCAATTTAATTTGACATTAAAATTTACTTAAAATTTCTAAACGCAAAGGTGGTACCCCTCTTCAAATTTTTCTTTTTAAAAGCTTTGTTTATCCTATCTCGTTGGATGCCTATAATAAAATATTTATTTTAACTTGTAGATTAAATTAGCCCTGAGTTTCTAAATAGATAGCAACCATCTTCGAAAATATCTTCGAAATATGGCTTTCCAAAATCCCCCATGTTTATTATCTTCAAAAAAATATATCCAATTTACAAGTGGCAACGGAAACATCATGGCCACTGAAGTCATATTTAAAAAAATTATTCTTATTATTCATTGCCTCTGATTTTACATTTTTCAAAGCAACCCAAGAAACCCTATTGAACTACCTTTCAACTTCATTGATTCGCTATTCTTGTTATGAGTTTGTTTTAATTAAATTTTCGATAAAATGCAATACAAAATATAGAAACATTTTTTTTTTTTAATTTCGTAAAATGAAATAACACATCAGCTCATCCACCTGACAATGATTCATTTTACCAACAATCACTGTCAGTGGCGACCTTTACACACCACACCAGACGAGTAGATGGATTTGTGGCATGCAAAGTCACATACATTACACACGTACGTGTATATGTGAAGGTGCCACCTACAACATTAACCATTGCCACAGTCGAGCCAACAATTGTTTTCCACTTGCTGTTGTTTTTTTTTTTTTGGTGCTGTTACTCTTTTACTGCCGCCAACTAAGCAAACAAACAATTTAATTCAATGCAAGCGAACAAAAATGGCAAAAGCCAACAACAACAACGGCAACAACAATTTGATGGAAATACTTAATTACAGCAACTAAAAAAAAAATCACAAAACAAAAAAATGTACTTAACAAAAAAAAAAAAATTGCACATAGGTTTATGCCGTAGTGGCAACAACAGGCACTGAAGTACCATAGCTTGCTATTGTTATGTACAGCAGGCGAGGTCGCCCTCAGCATCGTCGAGAGTTGATTGCCGCTTTGGCTGTCATTATTGAGTGTTGCATGCAACTTTTTGTAGATGTACAGTGGTTGCAGTGTTTCAGGGTTTATCTAAAAAGGAACAGTCCAGCGCCTTCGTCTTGGCCTGCAGGCTGTATC
>NW_016171970.1:9526-13683 GCF_001687245.7 Rhagoletis zephyria | reverse complement strand
GGCATTTTTTGTGCAGCCTAAAAGATCTGCACCGTTCGTTCGATTTTATGTTTGACCTGATAAAAAATTGCATTCAAATAATTTAATAATCAATGCTATCAGATCCACACCGTTTGGGCTTAGGGTGTGAATGTTCAAGAAGGTTTTACTTTTTCGAAAAAAGTTGTAGTTAGGGATCGAATTGAAAATACAACTTGTAACTTCATACCCTTTTCTCTAAAACATTTTTTATTATATAATCAGAATTTTAACTATTTTGTGTAAATAGAGATTTCAAAAATATATAATTAAAATAAATTCAAAACAAGTACGAAAGTTAAGTTCGGGCGGAGCCGAACAATAAATACCCGGCGCAAGTATTAAATATATGTTTTTCACCTTTCCGAAAGCTACCGCTACATGGTATGCCGGGGTGTATCAATTCTGAGTAAATTAGCGTCCTTAAAATTCGAAATATTGAAGTTTCAAGAATTTCTGTGAAATTTTTGCAAATTGTGACTGTGAAATGTAAGAAAAAGTTAAATGTTGTCTATAACAACATTGCCAGATATGTGTACGGGATAAAAAGACTTGACCATGTCTCAGCATTTTCTAAAAAGTTATTCAGCGTTTCGTTTGATGACCTATTAAAAGTTAAAACACTTGTTGCCTTACACAAAATTATAAATTCTAAGGAGCCTAGTTATTTGTACGAAAGACTTCAATTTCTCCAATCATCGAGGTCTGAACTTTTAGTACACACCAAATATCGAACCCTTGTCTCTGAGCGTCAGTTTTTTTATCAATTCCATACGTCTTTGGAACTCTCTTCCTATTTGGTTAAGAAAACTAAAAAATGCGCTGCCTTTTAAAAACCAATTAACTAACTATCATAGCAATGAATGCAATTAATATATAAATTTGTTTACTCTGTGTGTACCTGAAATTCCTACATATTATTATATACTTTTTATTTTTTCTTTTTATTTTCTACTTATTATTATTTATTTTTTCTTCTATTTCCCCCTCTTTTCCAAATACATAAGTATATTCTAAATTGCCATACACTGTATCATATACATATGTTTTTTTAGATTTAATCAAAAAATTGTAAACGCGTGACTAGCACTATAAAATAATTGTAAAATTGTTGTGTTAGGATAAATCAATAAATAAACAAACAAACAATCAAACAATCATTATCATTCAGTACTAATACTATTTGTTGTACCAGGGTTGAGATTTTTGTACTCCAAATGTGAAACCAGAAGATTGCCATCTCCCTTAAAATAAGTAAGCAAACAAATATTTAGTGCTAAAATAGTTTTCTAAGTGTTTGGCCGAGCTTCTGCTCAAACTTCAGGTATGAGTTCTGTTGTTGTGGCACAAATGGAGACACCTATGTACATATTTAAGGCTGACTCCGAACAACAAATGATTTTATAAGAAGAGTTTTCAAGGCAGAAATATACTCGAAGGTTTGCCATTGCGTGCCGAAGGACGACTGCTATTTTGGGTTATGATCTGACCAGGGATTTAACCATGGTCCTATGGAGTGGAAATACGCACATGTTATCACTCTGCTACAGCGGCCGCCGTAAGTACATGCTATACATATGTATGTACACATATTCGATTAATTGCTCTGAAAAAGTATGAAAACTATAGTATGCTTGCAAACAATTAATAACATTTTGTGATAAACAGTTTTACAAATGTATTTTCACTTCAAATTTGTGTTTTAATAAAGTATTAATTAAATAAATTATTATTATAAATTATTATTTTAATAAATAGATATAAAAATATTTATATTTGGCAACTCTTGGACTTTTCTTCATTTGTAACAAATGACAGATGTAAACAAAATAAAAAAATAATTGTAATTTTACAAATTTATAGCAAACGGGCGTTCTTTACAAAAAAATGTAGTTAGGGATCGAATTGCGCATATTTTTTTACAACATCAAGTGCCCCCAAGAAGTGTTAAACCACTAAATATTTTAAAAAACGCTTTCAAAATTCGAAACGAGAGTGAAGTGCAGTGTTCAATTGTGATCGAAATTGCAGGCAAAATTTGTGCGTGTGTAATTAATGTTTTATTTGAAGAAATTGTGTCCCTTGTCGTTAAAAATAAGCAAACCAAGGTTTATGTAATATTAATCAAAACAGCTGTTATTTATTTTAAGTATTATGTGATTTCTGGAAGATGGTCCTCTGCAATAACGACACAACTCAAAATTTCAAATATTTCAGTAGAGCCAATTAAAGATTTTTTGTTTCGTAATTTAGCAATAATATGACTTGGAACATAATAATTCCGGATTATTTGCAGTCATATTGTAGGCTTTCAAATTATGTCTTTTTCTAAAGATTCAGTAAGTGTTGGACTGCAAAAATACGAAATAAGTAACAACTCGTATGCAGTTAAACGAAAAAAATTCCATTTGTGTTGCTGAACAATGGCACAAAACGAAAAGTGTCGATATTTCACATGGTAGTGCGCACTACTAACCACTACACCACAGCGAATTCTTAATTAATTTTAATCATTAATCGTGATTAACCATTTATTCGTTAATTTTTAATCATTCATGGACTAACATTTTGCCGACAATACTCGCATAAGATAGTCCCAAATTTTCACAGAAGAGAAAAGTGATTTTCTTCAAAACTTTTGAATGATATCTTGACTGAACTTACTATTTCGGAATTTCTACTATTACTTATAGAGTAGACCATTCATAAAGTCTGGTTTATGAAATAAAAATGTTTCTATTATAAGTTCCATAAATATTAGGAGACTTTTATTGTTTAATTTATTTTTTGCACATAAACTTGTATCTTGAACTTCTTTTCCAATAACTGGCGATGTCAAAATGTCGGATATACGACAGTTTTCTAAAAAGATCTCTTAATAGATTAGTTCATGAAAATTATTACAAACGAAAACTTAAAATTGATAAAAAAAAATCTTAACTAAATTTATATTAGAGGTGTTAAGTTTATCCCACTGTAAGTGTGAAATCAGTTGCTATGTGTTTCTATGGGCACGTTCAGAAGGCGCAACCATGAAACAATTAGAACAGATCGGACCGGTTAAGAAGCAGCCATTTGTAATAGCAATTGAGAAAAAAGTTTGAAGTTTGCTATTTCGGTTTTGCTCCTTCCTTTTTATGTGTATTTTGTCGGTGGTTCATTTCAGTGATTTTTAAGTAATTTTTTGTGCAAATGTAATTAAAATGAAGTGCGCGGTGATTGGATGCAAAAACACGTACAAAAATAATAAATTGGTTAGCACAAACATCTGCACAACATTGCTTGAATTTTTTCTTTATGCTTCGTCTTCATATTCTTTGTTTACTTTTCACAGAAAATAACATGGCGCCGAAATTACAAACGTCAGCCAGAAAATTACTTTTTTCTTTTGCTTCATCTTGTCAGATCTTGTGTAGCTGCATCATGAAGGCGCAACAGCTCAGTAACTGGTCCGATTGCACCTTCTGAACGCGTTGTTGCGTACTTCTGATCAAATGAACAGTTGCGTGTTAGATGATCGTAATACTACAACGCTTTTATCAACTTGCAATGTTGTATGTCCACACCACCATACTATAAATATAGCAAAGGTATTTATGGCAACACTAGTCTAGATATCAACTTCGTCGTAGGTATCATATCAAAGACATACAATTAGAAAAACTCTAGAGATAGATGTAGCCTCGCCAGAACGGAAATGGACGACCCGCCATTTCTTTAAATGAAATTAATTGCTGCTATATGTATGTATGTACATTAGGGCGGGTAAATTTTTTTTTTCGACATCGTTCCTAGCAGATTCGGATTCTACAACTGCGCAATTTTAAAAGAAAATATACTAAGTCCATAATCAGATTAATATTTACTAAAGTGTTAGGAATGTTTTTTTTTTGTAATAAAGAGTTGTGCTCGGGAGTTTTGTGATACGAAAAATTAATTTCTGATATCTATTTTTTATTTAAAGAACCGCAAGATGGCGCTTCAAAGCAAATCTACAATGTATTTGTGGAAGTATGTATGTATGTATGTACCAGGTTGCAGCCTGAACGGATGTACAGAATCGAATAAAATTTTGCCAAAGTATTGCCATGACTCCTGGACCTATAATAGGGTAAAAAATTGAAACTCGCCAAGGGGGG
>NW_016171970.1:6333-7668 GCF_001687245.7 Rhagoletis zephyria | reverse complement strand
GTGAGTCGAGTGGCGAATAAATTGGCCGTCTGTTGTGATTGCAGCTTTTCGACGTTAAGCTTTCCTTGCATTGTTGGGCGCACATTTTTTGCTGCACAGAGGCGGGTGCGTATCTTGGCTACAACAAGATAGTGGTCCGAGTCGATGTTTGGCCCTCGGAGTGTACGTACGTCCAAAACGCTTGAAGCATGCCTTCCGTCTATCACAACATGATCGATTTGGTTTCTCGTTTTTCGATCTGGAGACAGCCATGTAGCTTGGTGGATGTTCTTATGCTGGAACCTAGTACTAGATATTAGACAAAACTAAAAAGTATAAAATAAATAAAATAAAATAAAAACTTTTTAATACACAACGCTTTTATATATAAACAATTAATGACATTGAAAATGAAAAGCGTGGGGCTCATGCAATACACTTGAATTGATATGAAAATTAACATATGTATGTATGTGGGCATGTGAATAACGACCGCTTAAAATCGATTTCAAATTTGTACTTTCGCTATAGACTGTTATGTAGTTTGACTATTGTCAATGAAATCGAATGCTTTGTACTGCATGCGCCCTAGGATTTTCGTTTTCAATGTCATTAATTGTTTATAATGACTTTTGCTAAAATTTCAAAATCAAAAGTTATCAAAACAAATTCTGTGGGACTGAGAAATATTATTTTCTACTTTTTGTCCATTTATGAAAGCGTTGTATAAGAAAAAGTTTTTTTTTATTTTATTTTTTTTCTGATCATTTGAGACAACATGTTGGTGTGTACCTTTGAGAGTTGAATTTGACAGCTAATGTATCAAGCCGTTCAGAAGACGCATAACGATCACTGATTTTTTTAGCAACGGTTGCGCTCAACTCCTGCGCCTTCTGAACTTACCCTGCGATACAAAAAACAACCTGGCAATTAAGCAGATTGTAAAATTTCATATTACCGTACGCAGTATTTAAAATCCTTCGAATTTTATTATTAATTTTATGTTTAGGTTTTGTTTTCTGGCCGTTTATTGTAATATTTTGATTGTTTTTTTGAGCTCTAGGCCTAGGGTAAATAAAACGATTGGATGTCTTATCTTCCTTTTTTGTTTATTACTGTCGATATTTCGCCTTTAATCTAAAGGCATCTTCAGGACTGCAAAAACACAATATGAATACATATACAAATAATTATTTACACAACGTACAACAAAACATAACTTACAATCTTGGCTTTGCCTGGTCGACTAAACATATGAGCGAAAATGCATTAACAAACAAACTTGGTGACAATAAGTATAAGCATGAAAATGTAAACAATTCAAAATACAGTAATAATAAACAAAAAACATACAAA
>NW_016171970.1:3036-5616 GCF_001687245.7 Rhagoletis zephyria | reverse complement strand
TTTGTATGGTTTTTGTTTATGATTACTGTATTTTGAATTGTTTACATTTTCATGCTTATACTTATTGTCACCAAGTTTGTTTGTTAATGCATTTTCGCGCATATGTTTAGTCGACCAAGCAAAGCCAAGATTGTAAGTTATGTTTTGTTGTACGTTGTGTAAATAATTATTTGTATATGTATTCATATTGTGTTTTTGCAGTCCTGAAGATGCCTTTAGATTAAAGGCGAAATATCGACAGTAATAAACAAAAAAGGAAGATAAGACATCCAATCGTTTTATTTACCCTAGGCCTAGAGCTCAAAAAAACAATCAAAATTTTATGTTTGTTTAACAACATTTTATTCTTATAATCTAAATTTTACCAAGCAAAATGTCTTTTGTTTTTTTAAATAAATGAGGCTAATGCTCAATAAGTTGATAATTGTTGTTCTCATTTGCATACTTCATACCAACTTCAATATTGAACAGTGAAATATCTTTCGTCTAACACGAATTGTGAATCCCCTAAATATGCGTTAAATTACACTTCAAAATTTGTAACGTCAGTGTTCAAATTATATCAGAAACAATCGCACCCGATTTTGAAAACTGTAAAGGCCCATTCACATACAACTTTCCTCGCTTTGCTTGACAGTTCAAACTTTGACAACAAAGCGTGAAACGCAGAAGGTATGCTACAATAAACGCTTTGACAGCCTTTGCATTCTCCTTTTCCTCCATATTTTTT
The DNA here is from genome assembly GCF_001687245.7 of Rhagoletis zephyria. Lineage (NCBI taxonomy): Eukaryota > Metazoa > Arthropoda > Insecta > Diptera > Tephritidae > Rhagoletis > Rhagoletis zephyria. Next base: position 4,886 of record NW_016171970.1, on the reverse strand, counting down.
ATCTGTAAAATAGATAGCAATATAATAATATGCATTAATAATAGTAATAAAAATTGCTATTTACCCTATTTTTGTCATTACAAGCAAATTCAAGCGCATAAGAAAAGATACATGAAGACAGCTGATTGCCAAAGCGGGCAAAAGTTGAGAGTTGCCCAAGATTTTGTTTCGTTTTGCTTTGCTTTGCTTCAAACGTTTTTTATGTGAGCATACTCATGCATATGCCTACATCCATCTTATATGTCAAAGCAAAGAACTAGCAAGCAAAGCGAAGAAAGTTGTATGTGAATCAGCCTTAATAGTCCTGGCTAGTTACATTGTGAAATAATCAGACGGCATAAAGACTTTAAATATTTTTAAAATATGTTCACTAAAATTTTATTAACCTTAATGTAAAGTTTTTCCGTAGTGGTTATCGAATTTAATGTAAAATTTAAACATTTTTAATATAAGATATGAACTATTTTTAAAATGTAAATCTTAATACAATTGTTTTAAATATAATCCCAAATTTATGATATAAAATCCCTTCTACCAAAAAACTTAAATTGGGTAACACCGCTTCGAATTTTTACAATTGAGCAATTGTCAAAAATCTGCCCTTTTATCAAAAAGTTCTTTACCAGGGTGTCTTTGAACTAATGATTGGTACTGAATTAAAGAATGCACACACATATGTAAAAGAATGCAGCCTTTTCAGTACTCATTCAGTGTTAAACCTATTTTGATTTGGCATTGGTTTTTTCAATTGCGATGAATATGTTGATGTGTGAATTCATAACTTTAAATCATGATTCAATAATAGAAAGGTTTTGTAATAAAATTTATTTGGCGCAGGTAATAAACAAAGAAGATATAAGAGGTTTATTTGTTTTGCTTAATTATATTTTTTATTATCACTTAATTCTTAAAACCCAAAAGTAGATCATGATAAAATATGTATATCGATTAAAGATAATAGCTTGTACTTTCTAAATAATATAAATTTCTTTACCATTAATCATGCAGTTTTTTCAAAAAAGGTTATTTCATGAAAAAATAACATATGTTCGTTTTTTAGTGGTTTTGGTTTAAATATATAAAAAACAATTTCAATTATGTATATCAGCTGAAAGATAAATTGATTATCTTTAGGGTGACGTGATTAGTTTTTTAATCGGTTATGTGGTTCATAAGATATTAATATTTAAAAAAAATCAAAGAATTGAATTGTAACCTTCTAAAACGTTTTTATATTTTACTTGCGCTAAATAATTTTGACACGGTTGAAATGACCGTAAAAAGTTCTTTTGATCTGCATTTTTTGGTTTTGCATAGCTGAACGGTCAGTATTCTAGATTTGTTCCAGGAAATGACGAAAAACTTTAATTAAAAATCTATATTTTTACGTATTGCTTAGTATTTCCATTAAAACACCAAATATATTGCAAATTTACAATAATAATACACATTTTGCTTCTAATTTTATACTTTGCGCACTTTCTTAGTATCTTTCTACTACCGTTTGCGCAAAAGACGATCACATTTTTCCCCTTTCTCCTACTTCCAAAATACAAATGTAGATAAAGGAGTGTCAAATTTTAGCTGTCACAAATTACATAACCTTGTGTTATTGAATCATGACTTTAAATTAAAAAATTATAAACTTCAATCTTAAGCGAAGAATAAGTAATGAAAACTGAATAGAAAACAAGTAAGAGCAGCGCTGTCTTCGGCTATGCCGAAGGCTTCATACCTTTCATGAACATCTGCAAATTTTACTTTGACAGATTACTGCTTTTGAATACATCTGCATACATCGATAGAGGAGTTACATACTTATATAAAAAATCGCATCTAAACAATCAGAG
>NW_016171970.1:0-2923 GCF_001687245.7 Rhagoletis zephyria | reverse complement strand
CTATATGTTATAGTGGTCCGATTCTTCCGGTTCCGACAAATGATTAATACATTATAAAAATACACCCACCTACCAAATTTGATAGACGGACAGACGGACAGACGGACAGACGGACATGGCTAAATCAACTCAGCTCGACGTTCTGATCATATAAGTATACATTTTCATGGGTCTATCTCTTTTTGTTCTGGTACTTACAAACATCGGACCAAAGTTATAATACCATTTCATGCTCATGAAAGGTATAAAAATTGTTGAATTAAAATTAAAAATGATTTCACACTTACACAGCCCTGCCAAAAATAAACTAAATTTAAAGAACAAATAAAAAAATGGTGTACGAGGATCATAGTTTAATAGTAATTTGTACAATAGAGCACACACGTATTTGGCTAAATTTTTCAATTGCACACGATGTGCTAATAAGAAATATGCCTTTTCACTTTTGTGCACGCATCGTAACCTTTTAAACCAGTTCTTTCTAACTATCTTCTAATGAGAGCACATAAGCCTGCCACGTCTAGATTTATTCCTCTTATGCTCCAGAACACTATGAAAGTTGTCCGATAACAATTTTAGGTACGCACCAGCTACAGTATACTATAAAAGACGCCACTTTGACTCTTCATAACTTCTTTTATATTGCAAGCATATACTTCTAATGGGCTGCATTCGATTCTCCTCTCCAAATACTACCAGTAAATCATAAACTTAAACATGACCAATAAACGCACCAATTTTTGCAACGTAAAAATAAAAAAAAAATAATAGGAGAGCCACACTTTTATTTATGAAAAATTCTTAATTTTGTTTCTCCAACCAATTTTTGCATTTACATAATTTACACAACATATGTAACCTGAGTTATGTTAATAAACCAGCGAAAATTATGTGTCCGAATAAATCATGGCGAGTCGTGCAAAAGCTAGAACTAATTGAGAATTGCCCATATATAACAAAATGCTCAGAAGGAAAAGAGAAATCGACTAAGCCCTGTGTGTCTGTCCATACGTCCGTCCGTCTGTGCACATGATAACTCGAGTAAAAATTTAGATATTTTATCGTAACTTGGTAAGTGTATTTGTTTTGAGCTAAAGAATCTGATATTAACCACGCCTATCTCCCATGTAACGGTAGTTGGAAATAATGCTACTGAAGCTTTTTCACTCAAATTGTTTCGATCGGTTTTACAGAAAATTTCACAATTTCACAATAAAATGGATATTTGGTATTAAGTATTGGTTTTAACCCTACTTCCTTGATAAAAAAAAACGACCTATAAGAATAAAGTTCGTATTCCGAAAATGCATATTCCAATTTTCTGAAAATATTACATCTGGTTGAACTTTAATATTTGCAAATAGATCTTTACATAACAGGTGTTCAAAAAGTATCCGAACGCCCTCTATCTCAGAAAGTTCTTCCCATCGAATAGGATTTCGTACTCGCCAACTGATGGTGATCTCTAATTTGACCTTGACTTTGACATTGAACGTCATTTCGAGTTTCAAATGGAAACCCTACATTTTTTTGCGGATTCTGCTAAAACTGATACTCAGTGAATATTTTGCTGAAAATAGTAAATGGAAAAGAAACTTTCCGTCATCTGTGGTTGTGAGAGCTTGAGTATATGGGAGATAGGTGTTCAGTACTATGAATCATTGTTGATTTATAAAATTTTATCGATGTATGTACATTTTACATATCGCTACCTAAAGGTAAAAAGATGTCAAGTTGTAAAATAAACTTTCAGTGGCAATCATGATACAAATATTTAAAGGTAAAACCGCTCGCTCAATTCGTCCGCCATTGGTTTTTTTTTGACGTTTGCTAGAATTTTGAGTTTTCTCTCTCGAAATGCTTTTAATGTCAAAGAAATTCTAAACAAATGAAAATTATGATTTGAAATATTCATTTATTCAGAAGTTGAGAAAACTAAAACAATTCGAAACGAAAAATTAGTTGCTGCTTTAACGGCTGCCCAAATTCCTTTTCCTCTGCAAGCAAAGCAATCTAAGGATCCTCAAGTTCCTGCAACTATCGTATATACAGCAAAAATGGATCGAGGATTGTGGTGTTATGAAAACGGATTTGCCAAAGTGCCCCTATGTATGCTCGACTCATTTTTTGCCACACCACCTGACCCAATGTAAGCACAAGATAGTTATTTGCAAAAGTGCAGTGCCCTTAAGGTAAAATATCTTCAAATGCATGCCAAAAGCTTCGCCTTAACATACGGGCAGACAATTGCTTCCGTTTATTTATTTACATATGTATGTATATTCAAATTTTGTTGTTTCGACAGAAATATATTTCTTTGGTTTGTTTGAAAATAAAAACAAACAAATGCGAAATGACGGCGAGAGAAATTTTCAAAATGCTAGCAAACGTCAAAATTCTTAAAGCTGGCTCTCAGCGATTGTACCTTATAAATATTTGTATCATGGTAGCAATAACGTGATATTATGATAGGCTCCACTTTTTGAAATTTTTTACCCACTGAGTTACAATCGACCAAGTGTACAAATATTTTTCGATGGTTGGGCTATTTCCATACAAAATGCAAAACCAACAAAATACACTACAGAAAAATTATTTTTATCCAGTTAACTTGATAACTAAGAAAGCGTGAACAACCACATGGATTAGATAGTTTTGTGTTGAAATATTTTTTGCAATTTTTAAAAACAATATTTTTGTAATTGGTATTGATATTATGGTCATTTGTCTCAGTAAAAAAGTTAAATAAAAAGAAACTAAAAATGTAAGACTCCACACAAGTATTAAAAAGATTTAAAATTTTTTGTTTGTGAATAAATTCAAACACTTTTTTATTTATTTATTTATTTATTTATTTATTTATTTAAGAATAACCTAGAAAATGTACATTTTCTTACAGACTATACAGAGACTAATTCAGTTT
>NW_016171969.1:6657-13684 GCF_001687245.7 Rhagoletis zephyria | reverse complement strand
TTTCTGGACACACAACATTGCAAGTTGATAAAAGCGTTGTAAAATGAACCTTTTTACAGCGCTCTCACAAGAAAAAGAGTTTCGTATCATATTATCCATGCCGTTCGCCACCAAACGGAANTCTGGATCCACAACATTGAAAGTTTCTGGACACACAACATTGCAAGTTGATAAAAGCGTTGTAAAATGAACCTTTTTACAGCGCTCTCACAAGAAAAAGAGTTTCGTATCATATTATCCATGCCGTTCGCCACCAAACGGAATTTCAGACAGGGCGACTTCCTTTCATGTGACTTCTTTAATCTGATGTTGGAGAAGATAATAAGAGCTGCAGAACTGAACAATTTACAACAAGAGCGTACAATTGCTGGCTTATGCCGATGACACTGACATCATCGGTAAGAAAAACCGCGAAGTCTGTTCTGCCTTTTCCAAGTTCGACAAGGTAGCAAAGCGAATGGGTCTAGTGGTAAACGAGGACAAGACGAAGTATCTCCTGTCATCAAACAAACAATCAGCAGATTCGCGACACTGTGGACAGTTATAATTTCGAGAAAGTAGAGAATTTCATTTACTTGGGAACCAGAATTAACACCGATAATAATGTCAGCATGGAAATCCAACGCAGAATCACTCTTGCCAACAAGTACTACTTTGGACTGAGTAGGCAATTCAGGAGTAAAGTCCTCCCTCCACGTAAGAAAACCACACTCTGTAAGTCACTTATCATGCCCGTGCTGGTATATGGCGCAGAAGCATGGACAATGACAACATCCGATGAGGTGGCTCTTGGAGAATTCGTGAGAAAGATTTTCCGAAAGATTTACGGGCCTTTACGCGTTGTCGACGGCGAGTGCCGCAGACGATGGAACGATGAGCTGTACGAGCTTTACAACGACATGGACATAGTGCACCGAATTAAAATTCAGCGGCTCCACTGGCTTGACCATGTCGTTCGAATGGACACCGACACTCCAGCTCTGAAAGTATTCTGCCTTCACTTGGCATTTCCAATTGGCGTCAGTTGGCACAAAAGAGAAACGACTGCCGTGCTTTATTGAACTCGGTCAAAATCGCTTTGGCGGTTACAGCGCCAAATAAGAAGAAGAAAAAGAGAATAGATCTATAACCTTATCAGTCACACAGTGTTTTAATCCCGACGTAATCCTTGGAGGGGAACGGTACATGGCGGTAGGAAGTTTAGTTTGGGCTAAAGTCTCACACTGACGGCGTTAGGCTTTCGATGCTTCCTCCTCGTAAAATAAACATGTGCAGTAAAAATTTAACTATTTCAATCGACGAATAGTTTTATATCACCTTTTGTGAACTTCTGTTTATGTGTTTTTGTACAAAATATTTGCCTCTATTGGTTACAATAATTTTAAGCTATAATAAACAATTTTTTAGTAAGTAAGTTATTGGTTTTGAATTTTTTTTTTGGGCTATCAAAATCGCTCTAGAAGTTCACCACTCGGATCGAAAATTGAGAGCGGCAAGTTAACAGAGCTGAGCAAGAAATAACATTTTTGAATTCGTATGAATGTTAAGTATTTTGCTTTGATTTTTCTTTTTCGATTGATTTAATAAAAAAGATTAAAATTGGTTATATCTTTCAGCTGCATATATGAAAACCCTTGTTCGAAAATATGTGTCAGTGTTTGTTTTCATAATTGTGCATTGCAAAACGTATGTAAGTGAAAATGATGCAGGCATATGAAATTGGCAAACTCATTGATGATTTGCCGTCGGCATTTGGGTCGAAAAAATCGACTTTTACTTTTTTACCGATTCTGATGGTAGATGCTACGCTATTTTCAATGCAACAAATTTTCTAGCTGCCTTAGTTTTTTCACAAACTCACTTTAAAGATGGACGCATTGACAAAAAAATGTACAAATGCAATGCACTTGACAACTTCAAAGTTATTTTTGAGTTTTATTGCAATACTCGTAGATATTATTTGTAAATAATAGTTTTGGAGTCAAATGCAAATCCATTTCCCACGCATGCGCATATGGACGTTTGTAGCACATACAGATGCGATCAACTAATTAGCAACGAAATTCAAAATGATATTGTTTGCAAATTATGTTTATTTATTTATTTTTAATAATTTCCTTTAAAATATAATTCAATCTATAACAGAAACCACAATAATAAAAGTTTAAAAGCTTGCACAAATTGCAAGAAAATGAATAAAACTTCAAAAAAATTAATTAAAAATTTTGAAATTTTGGTGATAATTTCTTGAAATTTGATTCGTTTTTTTGCAATCTGTGCAAGCTTTTATACTTTTATTATTGTGGTTTCTGTTATAGATTGAGTTATATTTTAAATGAAAATCATTAAAAATAAACATAATTTGCAGACAATATCATATTAAATTTCGTTCCTAATTAGTTGATGTATGTATGTATGTATGTACTTACATATGTGTATATGTACCCCATACACATACTCCAAAATCATTTATTGATAACATTCTTACACATGCCCATAATATTACACATATGTACATACTGACTTTCTTCTTATTTGGGGCTGACAAAGTTTAACTTAAGAGTCGACTTTATTTCATCTACGAATATGCCCCAATAGTTTTGGAGTCAAATGAAAATGCATTTCCCACGCATACATATATCTATATGTACAACGTAAGATAGATATTAAAGAAAATTCAAAAGATTCTTTAGCCAAATTTTCAAAATCTGGTTTTACGTCAGTTAAAGCCGTTCGTGACAGTTCTGTTAAATGTTGGTTAGTCAATAGGTACATACGTTCGTTTAAAATCTCCAGTAAAAAATGTCCAACAGCAAAATTCCGGCGAAACGTCATCTGTTCTCTCACAAGAGAAATTTATCCAAAATAGTACGCGAACCGAAAATTTACAGAAACTTGCAAGTTAGACGAACAGCTGAGAGAAATTTTGTTTACATTCAAAAGTATAAAATTGAAAACGTAAGAAAACAAATACCGAAGTCTTATCCTGACACAGTTCACTGACTAAACGAATAATTACTTACTTCTTACAAGTATAATTAGTCGCATTTTACTATTTTAACTTCCAAACCATCAAATTCAATTTAGTGATTTGCGTAAATTCCAACTAGCTGTTTTTGATCAGCTTTTTTCTTGTTGGCAAAAATTTTTCCAGCAGAAACTAGCAGCTTTCCCTCAAAATCAAATGTCATTTTGCTCTCTCAAATTTCCCTACATTGCAAGTTTTTTGCGTACGCGAACACAAAAAGCTGATAGTTTTTATAACTTTCAATAATTATCACGTACGCGAATGCAACTAATTGTGAACGGTACTTTGACTTTACGAATTTCATTGTAGAGTACAAAGACTCACAGTGCCTTATCTTCTTGTAATTCCAAAAACTCCAACTCTTCTTCACTTTTCTTAAAAAGGACTATTTCGGATATTGTAAATTCATCCTCAATTATGTTACATAAACAAGTAATTTTTAGCAAAAAAAAAACGACTTCAATTCTCATATAAAAATATATATGTCATGATCTAATGATCTAAACCAGATTAGTATGGGACCACCTCTGAAACACTACCTTTCCGATGCAAAAAGAATTATTGAAATCGGTTGACGTGGTCCCAAAGAACGTAGATAACAAGAAGGGACAACTCGTTATAATTGTGGCGAAAGTGTGCAACAGGGGCGTGCCTTCTCTTTTCATCCAATCAAAAAACGCACTAGGGCAAAAGAGAGGGCACGCCCCTTTTGCGAACTTTCGCTACAATTATAACGAGTTGACCCTTCTTGTTATTTACGTTCTTTGGTGGTCCAAAGTTATACGGTAACATACATACAAAAAAAAAAACAAAAAAAATATTCCGACGAACTGATAACCTCTTCCTTTTTTGGAAGTCGGTTGTAAAGGGTTTATGAAGTATGTACACGTACATTTAAATAATTTCAAATCGGCAAATCTTTTTTCAAAATCTGCTTTTAAATCATGTGCAATATTTTTTTCTAGCCATGGAAAATTATGAAATATTTTTTTTTTGAGATCATGACGTAGTTTAGCTTCAAAACTTTAAATAATTTGCGACAAATCAAAAACATTTTTATTCTCTTCTTGTACAGAAAATTCAAGTTTTGCAAATGTTCCATCATATCGCGGGCAATTTTTGCTCGCGAGCACCGCCAGCGCCGCAGCTCCAGAGAACGTTTAATACAGAGAAGCAGCAGAGAACGTTTAATACAGAGAAGCAGCAACACGCTACTCGTTGGTATTTTGTAATAGATCAGAAATGCTCTAGAAGTTCACCATGTTAAATTTTTAATATCGATTGCTCTAGAAGTTCACCATTTTTTAACAGCGTGAGCGCAGAGCGGCACAAAATAACAGAATTTGAATAAATTAACAATTGTGAAATCTTATTTATTTTGGCGCACGTTTATACGAGTATCTATCAACAAAATGAATTTGATAGTTATTTTAATGCCCCTTTCATTGAATTAAATCGAAAACATTTTTAATTATTCCAAAAAATTTCTGGATAAATTTTAAACAGGCTAAAAGGCAGGCGCATAAAAATGTTTGTAAATACATATACATACCTATGTAGATGCATTTATATGTATGCACATATGCAAATAAACAAATTCTGCGCGCGGTTAAAATTTTTTTGTATAAAAATATGGTTCATGCCTTAAGCAAAACCACATAAGTCAAACTTTATACAAAATTTAGAAAAATTCAACAAATTTTCGTCTAAATTTTGAACTTTTTAATCTGAGTTTTTAGAATTATAGATCGGTAGAAAAGCAAGTGCAAGTTTTAAGCGGCTAAAAAATCGCGCCGATTTTTAATGATTTTTTATTGCGGACGGCTTGTACTTTTTACCATGTACATAAAAGCGAATTTCTTGTAGAATAAAATGCGCAAGACCGTTTGCAAACAAAATAAAAAAAATAAACACTATATTTTATAAATTACACTTGTTATATGCATAAAACCGCAAAATCGTCGGAAAAAAAATTCATTAAAAATTAACGCGATTTTTTATCCGCTTAAAACTTTCACTTGTTTCATTAGAATTACATACATAACCAATCTATCTACGTACCCAAAAGTAGAAAATTTAGATGAAAATTTGTTGAATTTTTCTACATTCTGTATAAATTTTGAAAGTGGCTTTGACTTATGTGGTTTCGATTAAAGCATGAACCATATTTTTATAAAAAAATAACAAACAAATTTTTACTTGAAAAACATTGTAAATATTAAACAAAAAAGAACCATGCAATCACTTTTGATTGCCTGTGTATGTACGTATGTGTGTCTAACAAATTATGGCTTGTTATTAAAATACCGATATTAATTAATAAACTTAATATTATATAGTACAAATGTGTTTGTAAAATTAATTTCATTAAAATTATTACTGCAATCAAATTTTCTATTCATGCAAAAAGCCAAACGCATAAATATGTATGTACATATGTACACATGCATTTGTAAATATGTAGATACTAGCTTATACCCGCGGGTTTCACCCCGCGCTTTTATACAAATATGAAAAATAATTTAATGATGCTAGATTTTATTTCTGCGCCCATTTCGTTATAGCTCGTTATTTTTTAAGCGAGTTAAGGTATTTGGGCCGTTTAAAACTATGAAATTATAAAATCTCGTCTGCGCGCTAGGCATACGAAAGATATCAATCCCTCTAAGTTTACCTTAAAATGGTTCCAGGTATACGACGCGTAAACATGTAACCTTCTTGGAGGTGCCACGGCGGGTTCTAATATTTCCAACTCAAATTTAGTAACCTGGCCTTGATAAAATACCACTTCTCATTACTGTAGCAAATGCCTCAAGGAGCTTTAGATTATAAGGCCGAACCCGGCTCTCCCTTTTCCATTAAATGAAATTTTTTCTATCAGTAAGGCACTTATAAAATAAATCTCCATAACAAATTTAAAGTACTTCCAAAGATTTTCTATCCTTCCAGAGATATGTATTAAGAGATTATTATGTCTGGGAGGCGACATGCCTCCTTTTTTAATAACTCACATTTTTTCCATGAGCAATTGAAACATTTTGTATACACAACTCCATACCAAGTTCCAGTATTCTTCCACAAACACTTCCAGGGATATGTGGCAAGAAAAAGTCAATTTGCACAGAAAGTGCCACGCCCCTTTTTCTTATAACCCTAATCTTCTTTCATGAATTTAGAATTGATTTTACATATCCCAGTACCAAGTCCAGTACTCTACCATGAACACCTATAGAGATGTGCAGTATAAAAGTAAATTTGTACGGGAGGTACCATGCCCCCTTTTCGAATAACGCAAATTTTTCTCCATGAGTAGGGAATTAATTTTTGCAATAAACACCTCCAGAGATATGCAGCAAACAAAAATCAATTTGCATGGGAGTTGCCACATCACCTTTTCCAATAACTCTCATTTTTCTCCATGAGTATGGTATTAGTTTCACATACATACATCCATATGTATTTGCATACCAACCTTGAGTACTTTACCCCAAACATTTGAAGGGATATGCAATATGAAACTTTCAGTCAGTATGGGAGGTGCTACGCCTCTTTTCCAAAAACGTCAATTTTTCTCCGTCAATATGAACATATTTCACACAGTGCTGGAAAACTGTTAATCTGATTAACGATTAAAAATTACCGATTAAAATGTTAATCGCGTTTGACGATTAAAATTAATTAGTCGTTATCAACTGTACGATTAATGATAACATTTTTGAATCGTTAATTGCTGGCTGCGATTACGTTTAATTAATTTAAAACATTAATCGTTAATCCAATTAAAAATAAAATCTGATTAATTTGTCTAGTTTGTCCGAGTTTGAAACCAAACACCAGTTATAGTAATTATTTTGTGTTTTACGCTTATGAAGAGCACATAATATAAAAAATATAATTATTGTTATTAGTAATACATAAACTGGGAACTTTTACAAACCTATTTGTAAAACGTTTGTTGGTATATATCTTAATGAAAATGCACACCAAATTGCTTAGATG
>NW_016171969.1:0-6632 GCF_001687245.7 Rhagoletis zephyria | reverse complement strand
AGCTCCATTATTTATAACGTTTTTACATGCATATATATGTGCATATTGCTGCCTAAATACTACGCACATAGGTACAGTCAGTCAATAAAGTTTAGGTACAGCGAATTTTTTACAATACGGGCAACTATTTTTTAAATATTTTATTTTTCGATAATTTTTTATAAGAATATGGTCAATTCTACAACAAAAAACCCAAAAATCAGGGTTCCGAACCTTGTGCAGAATTAAAGAAAATTCCGCAAAATTTCATTCAAATATTGCACTTTTTATTTACGCTCTCTAGAAAGAAGAACAAAAAAATTTCCCAAAAATCAATGGTAAGTCCTAGCTTCCTCATACTTGCACTTTAATATACTAAAATTGAATGGGCTAAAAAACTGCATACTCATATTTTTTCTAGAGAGCGTAAATAAAAAATGCAATATTTGAATGTAATTTTGCAGAATTTTCTTTAATTTTGCGCAAGGTTTGGAACCTTTCTTTTTGGGGTTTTTGTTGTAGAATTAACCATATTTTTATAAAAAATTTGCGAAAAATAAAATATTTAAAAAATAGTTGCCCGTATTGTAAAAAATTCGCTGTACCTAAACTTTATTGACTGACTGTATATACAAGGGGTGGGCAAGGCCGAGGCCGAAAAGAGCCACATGTAAATTCTAAATGCTACAAGAGCCACAACAAAACAAAAAAAATGTATTTTTAAATAAATTATTATTAGAAATGAAAAACATTAATTGTATATTATTCTAATGTACGTAAGATAGATATTAAAGAAAATTCAAAAGATTCTTTAGCCAAATTTTCAAAATCTGGTTTTACGTCAGTTAAAGCCGTTCGTGACAGTTCTGTTAAATGTTGGTTAGTCAATAGGTACATACGTTCGTTTAAAATCTCCAGTAAAAAATGTCCAACAGCAAAATTCCGGCGAAACGTCATCTGTTCTCTCACAAGAGAAATTTATCCAAAATAGTACGCGAACCGAAAATTTACAGAAACTTGCAAGTTAGACGAACAGCTGAGAGAAATTTTGTTTACATTCAAAAGTATAAAATTGAAAACGTAAGAAAACAAATACCGAAGTCTTATCCTGACACAGTTCACGACTAAACGAATAATTACTTACTTCTTACAAGTATAATTAGTCGCATTTTACTATTTTAACTTCCAAACCATCAAATTCAATTTAGTGATTTGCGTAAATTCCAACTAGCTGTTTTTGATCAGCTTTTTTCTTGTTGGCAAAAATTTTTCCAGCAGAAACTAGCAGCTTTCCCTCAAAATCAAATGTCATTTTGCTCTCTCAAATTTCCCTACATTGCAAGTTTTTTGCGTACGCGAACACAAAAAGCTGATAGTTTTTATAACTTTCAATAATTATCACGTACGCGAATGCAACTAATTGTGAACGGTACTTTGACTTTACGAATTTCATTGTAGAGTACAAAGACTCACAGTGCCTTATCTTCTTGTAATTCCAAAAACTCCAACTCTTCTTCACTTTTCTTAAAAAGGACTATTTCGGATATTGTAAATTCATCCTCAATTATGTTACATAAACAAGTAATTTTTAGCAAAAAAAAAACGACTTCAATTCTCATATAAAAATATATATGTCATGATCTAATGATCTAAACCAGATTAGTATGGGACCACCTCTGAAACACTACCTTTCCGATGCAAAAAGAATTATTGAAATCGGTTGACGTGGTCCCAAAGAACGTAGATAACAAGAAGGGACAACTCGTTATAATTGTGGCGAAAGTGTGCAACAGGGGCGTGCCTTCTCTTTTCATCCAATCAAAAAACGCACTAGGGCAAAAGAGAGGGCACGCCCCTTTTGCGAACTTTCGCTACAATTATAACGAGTTGACCCTTCTTGTTATTTACGTTCTTTGGTGGTCCAAAGTTATACGGTAACATACATACAAAAAAAAAAACAAAAAAAAATATTCCGACGAACTGATAACCTCTTCCTTTTTTGGAAGTCGGTTGTAAAGGGTTTATGAAGTATGTACACGTACATTTAAATAATTTCAAATCGGCAAATCTTTTTTCAAAATCTGCTTTTAAATCATGTGCAATATTTTTTTCTAGCCATGGAAAATTATGAAATATTTTTTTTTTGAGATCATGACGTAGTTTAGCTTCAAAACTTTAAATAATTTGCGACAAATCAAAAACATTTTTATTCTCTTCTTGTACAGAAAATTCAAGTTTTGCAAATGTTCCATCATATCGCGGGCAATTTTTGCTCGCGAGCACCGCCAGCGCCGCAGCTCCAGAGAACGTTTAATACAGAGAAGCAGCAGAGAACGTTTAATACAGAGAAGCAGCAACACGCTACTCGTTGGTATTTTGTAATAGATCAGAAATGCTCTAGAAGTTCACCATGTTAAATTTTTAATATCGATTGCTCTAGAAGTTCACCATTTTTTAACAGCGTGAGCGCAGAGCGGCACAAAATAACAGAATTTGAATAAATTAACAATTGTGAAATCTTATTTATTTTGGCGCACGTTTATACGAGTATCTATCAACAAAATGAATTTGATAGTTATTTTAATGCCCCTTTCATTGAATTAAATCGAAAACATTTTTAATTATTCCAAAAAATTTCTGGATAAATTTTAAACAGGCTAAAAGGCAGGCGCATAAAAATGTTTGTAAATACATATACATACCTATGTAGATGCATTTATATGTATGCACATATGCAAATAAACAAATTCTGCGCGCGGTTAAAATTTTTTTGTATAAAAATATGGTTCATGCCTTAAGCAAAACCACATAAGTCAAACTTTATACAAAATTTAGAAAAATTCAACAAATTTTCGTCTAAATTTTGAACTTTTTAATCTGAGTTTTTAGAATTATAGATCGGTAGAAAAGCAAGTGCAAGTTTTAAGCGGCTAAAAAATCGCGCCGATTTTTAATGATTTTTTATTGCGGACGGCTTGTACTTTTTACCATGTACATAAAAGCGAATTTCTTGTAGAATAAAATGCGCAAGACCGTTTGCAAACAAAATAAAAAAAATAAACACTATATTTTATAAATTACACTTGTTATATGCATAAAACCGCAAAATCGTCGGAAAAAAAATTCATTAAAAATTAACGCGATTTTTTATCCGCTTAAAACTTTCACTTGTTTCACTAGAATTACATACATAACCAATCTATCTACGTACCCAAAAGTAGAAAATTTAGATGAAAATTTGTTGAATTTTTCTACATTCTGTATAAATTTTGAAAGTGGCTTTGACTTATGTGGTTTCGATTAAAGCATGAACCATATTTTTATAAAAAAATAACAAACAAATTTTTACTTGAAAAACATTGTAAATATTAAACAAAAAAGAACCATGCAATCACTTTTGATTGCCTGTGTATGTACGTATGTGTGTCTAACAAATTATGGCTTGTTATTAAAATACCGATATTAATTAATAAACTTAATATTATATAGTACAAATGTGTTTGTAAAATTAATTTCATTAAAATTATTACTGCAATCAAATTTTCTATTCATGCAAAAAGCCAAACGCATAAATATGTATGTACATATGTACACATGCATTTGTAAATATGTAGATACTAGCTTATACCCGCGGGTTTCACCCCGCGCTTTTATACAAATATGAAAAATAATTTAATGAAGATTGATGAGGAAACCCGACTTAGCCATACCGGATTAACTTGCTTTGTGTGCACAGGGAAATTCCAGCATAACTTAATTAATCACCAAACCTACTTGATCAGACTTGATCAGACTGTTTAGTCAGATTAAAATTAATCATGATAAACTGTAATCAGATTGAATTAACCGAATTAAATAACTGATTAAAACATCAATCGATTAATGCCATCACTGATTTCACATACATATCACTATACCAAGTTTCAGTTCTCTCCCACAAATACTTCCAGAGATATGTATGTAATATGAAAATTCCAATTTGTATGGGAGGGGCCTTGAGTTATCGGACTTACTTTCAGTCTAAGACCATCCTTCCGAAATCCGTAGTAAGTGTACTAAATTTCGTTCTGATCGGAAACCCGGTTAAGGAAGTAGCCTATTTTTCAATCCAGGTCATAAGCTATCTGTGTGCAAACTTTCATGCAAATCAGTTCAGTCATTTACGTGTATTAATGTAATTAAACTTTCCTAATACGTGATAACTCTTAAAATAGTAGCCCATTTTCCAACATAGGTCATAAGCTATCTCTGTGCGAAATGTCATGCAAATCTGTTCAGTCGTTTCCGCGTATTAATTTAATTAAAACTTTTTTAACAGGTGGCAACTCTTCCAAAAAATTAGCCTATTTTCCACTGTAGGTCATAAGCTATCTGCTTGCAAAATTTCATGCAAATCCATTCAGTCGTTTCCGCGTAGTAATTTAATGAAACTTTTTTAACAGGTGGCAACTCTTAAGAAATGTAGCCTGTTATCCAATTNTTAAAAAAATAGCCTATTCACCAATCTGGCCCATAAGCTATCTGCGTACCAAATTTCATACAAATCCGTTCAGTCGTTTCCGCGTGATGATTTCCCAAACATCCAAACATACAAACTTTCTCATTTATAATATTAGTAAGATATTAGTAAGATTTGTGACATTTTTGAATAGCAATAATGAGATCATTCCCATTTTCAGTGTTTTTATATATGCAAAGAATTCTATACATTTCATTTTAAAACTACTTTTAATTTGAAGTTCACTTTCAAAAATTTGAATTAGAAACCAGTTTCTCTCTTTGCGCCAGGAAAAAAACTTTATTCTTAACATCCTCTCAGTTGCTTCGTTTGAGTGTGGTATTGAAAAACAAACAAAATTAAATATTTTTTCTTACTGTGAAAAAGTACAACTTTTAAAGGGCTTCATCTATATTTCCTCATGTCTTAAGTAATTTTTCAACTACGCAAAAACTGTGAAAGACTAAGAATTCGCTAAAAAGAGTATCTAACTCATGTCTTGTATGCAAAACTCTTTTACAATGTCAGTAAATTGAGAAAAAGTAAGTTATAGGCAAAAGCCATTCGAATATTCAAATTTATTGTTATTAAACTGAAAGTTATTTTCGAGATAATTTAAGCTCCATCATATTATCGCAACTGGTACGTAACGGACCCGGCGATATGCCCATAAAACGATTGATCTTTTTGTTGTATTAATTTCTTGGGCATATAAAACATTATCTAAAACATGTCAACTATAATTAAATTATTTTCTTAATATTTTTTTACAGTACAGTTTAAGGAAGTTCCAACGTTATGTAAAAACCTTAATATTATACTAAAGCATCTTGTTTGAATTGAAAATTCAGTACAAATCAGTACAAATTTTGAAAGATCAGGACATTAGCGTACTGATTGAAGAAATGAATAAAATCAGTACAAGATTGAAAAATCAGTACTGTACTGATAAAATCAGTACGTCTGGCAACCGTAACTATACCGCATCGCATCTGTTTGAGTGCCTTTGGGTATATCGTAACCGCGTCAAGTATTTTTGAAAATTTATAAAAATGAAAAATATTGCTTAACCGTAATTTTTACCCCCTCATTTGATGGAAGAAGTCTTCTTTGGACGAAATGTTTTTAAATACAAAAAATCTGATAGAATAGGACTTACGAAAATATTTGGAAATAGTTCAACTGATTGTTTGGGTACGCATACCCTGTTGAAAAAAAAATATAAATATTTTAAAGAATTAGAAAGAAAATATGTTTAAGCTCATTAAACTAACGTTCATATGAACGACTTTAGTTGCTATCGGTTTGTTTGAATGATAAGACTTTTTTTCTCATTACAATAGCCTCAATAAAAATGAATTCGAACTAATTTGTTTGAGGTAAAAAATGATCCAATTTAAAAAAGGTAATCTTTCTCATGGCAATAGGTTCAATAAAAATGAATTCGAACTAATTTGTTTGAGGTAAAAAACCATCCAATTTAAAAAAGGTAATCTTTCAAATTCCGACGCAAAGGCAAACCCCCACCAGAAAAAAGTCGGACGTACGTCTCAACTGCATGCAGGGATGGCAGCGATTAATCATTTGATTATACTAATCGATTATTTTCGTCTAATTTGCGATATAATTGTGTCGTAGTTTTGTGTTGTATTAATCGATTAATTGTAAAATGATCGTAAAAATATTTTCAAGAAATATGAATTCTGTAGTTGTCTAAAATTGCAAATAGCCTCAATAATTGCTCAAGTTTAGAGCATAGAATGGTGTAAATAGTTGTGCATGTAAGAACATTGTAAAAGCTATACGAAACAAAGTGTGGCAACTAGGGATGCTAATTTTTTCGATTTTTGCGATCCCGGGATCTTCGGGACATCGCTCATACAATCCCGGGATCCTGGGATTAGTCCCAGGATTTAGATATTCATTATTTTCCAACAACTTAACAGGAAAAAAATTGCATCAATATAGTTTGAGAAGCTGTCCTACCATATAATATATAATAAATAAATGGGTTTGAAATCTACTTTATTATTTAAGTTGAAAAATATTATATTAGTAACAAAACAAAAGACATAAATTAAATTTATACGCATTTAAGAATACTTAAGCGTGTACATATCTGATAAAGTAACTTAAGGCATGTCGAAAAAAGCTC
>NW_016171968.1:13339-13684 GCF_001687245.7 Rhagoletis zephyria | reverse complement strand
AACTACCTCCGCTAGCTGTCGTTTTTGTGGTATTTGCGTTCTAGAAAAAGTGGACTTAACAGTCTCGAAAAAGTTTTCACGCCGCCTACATGCGCGTCTTAATACAGTTATAGAAGTTATATCTAGGTGCAATAACTCTAGTCTAATATCAGGGAGAAGATTTCGAATGAGAGTTTCAACTAACTCTTGTTCGGAAATTGGTATCCGTAAACTATCGCTAAGAGTCATTACAGCTTCCAAAAACTGTTCAAATGACTCTCCGTGCTTTTGCTTTCTATTTCGTATTCTTTCTTTTATATCATAGTCAGTTCGTACGTCTTTAAAGTTGCTTTTCAACGCGTCACA
>NW_016171968.1:11132-13320 GCF_001687245.7 Rhagoletis zephyria | reverse complement strand
AGTGCATTAAAGTTGCACCTTAGTGACGTCGCTGTCAAGGCATTTACTCGGTAGATGAACTCATCTACAGAAACATTCTCTGGTGAACCATCGAAAGTCAACTTCCAATTTACAATTATTTTGGAAATTGCTTCTGGAGATAAGTTCTGCGTATTTCTAGCACTACCGTTGTTGTTATTGATATTGTGAACATTTGGTATGTTAAGGTTTCTGCTGCTATTTAAGTTGACGCCCTCCTGAGCAGCGGAACGGTACGTACCACCAGGAGAGTGTAAGATTTCGTTCTGTTGCCATTCTGGTCTTTGCTCATCTCGTTCATTTCGCTCATTATTGATGTTTAGATTTTGGAGACGAGTTTCCAATGACTGAGAAACTAATTGGCTTACAACTTCTGTAATTTCGCGAGTCATGGCTACTCTTTGCCGTTGTGTGGTCTCTTCAATCATTTGTTGAACTCTTTGTAAATCAAAGTTGGACTGTCGTTGATCCTCTCGATTATTTCTATGTGATCGACTCCCTCGCGTATTTGCAGGTGAGTGAGACTCATCAAGATTAGACCTATCAAGATTGTTGTTATGCGCAGCTCTTGATCGTGTAATTCTACGACCTCTACTATTGGCGTTAGGAGCCCTAGAGACTGCGCCTTGAGAAGACGCGTTCTCAGGAGCGGGACGTAAATCCTGTTCGGAGAAACTTCTAAGCGACTGAGAATCGATCGATCTTCGGCACAATGGGCATGAGTCGTTCTCAGTCAGCCAAGTCGATAGACACGATCGATGAAAACCATGCGAACACGGCGTAGCCACAAAATTAAAATTCGTCGTTTCGTCATTGCAAATGGTACATATGTTACCAGGAGCAGCTAGGTTAGCTAAATGCTCTTCGCTATGGCGTACAGACATTTTCTTAAAAAAAAAGGTTCATATGTATACTACTCTCAAATATATCTCAAACTATAGCATCAATAAATCGAAGTCTTGCAAGTTATAATTAGTCGTTGGCTGAGTAAGATACACTCGAATAAAATTGTTTGTTTACGCATTCTGGAACGGACTGGTGTATGTTGGTGCAAAAACCGAGTGTCTTCATTATTTTACATCTAAGTATTAACGCTTAAACACCTCGAAGAATGTAAAAAGGGTAAAAACACAGTTCGTAAATACATAGTTCCAATCAACAAACTGGTAGAGAAAAACGTTAAATTTTTAACTCCAATCCAAATGTCTATATAAACAAGAACGTATTTACAAAAAAAATCGCATGCATAACTTGTTAAAGTTGGTTAGATGGACAACCAAACGCATCCAAACTAATTCCGTCACTTCAAAAGTCAGCATCTAACATAAAAGATTCAAAAAATTGTCGGGGCTCCAAAGCAAATCTTCGGGCCCCACGTTGGGCGCCATATTATTATATACTGTCATGGACCGCACTAGGGTGCTCGGAGCGGCGTGCATGCTTGCTTTAACCGGGCTTAGTCACTCGGTGGTCGGGGTTCTTGCTCCTTGCACTTTACCCTAGCGATTTGCATATATAATAAATAAATTCATGCACTGAAATAGGAACGAAACCTGAACGGAAAAATATCATCAGAAAACTTTGCACTCACATTTTAAAACACAATACAAACGGACGGACTCGTAAGTTGACACAGTAATAATCGGACAGACAATAGGAATCAGATAAAATGTATCAAACAAAAGAAAATCACCACTCAATGACTTGTTAACCATGCCACGCACTAGCGTATACTATGCGAAAGTATAGATATGCATAAACAACAACCCATTCTTACTGTTGGAGGTCAGAGATGGTGTTATGCCCCCTTATCTCCTCTCGTTCCCTACCCTACCATTGCATTGAGAGTGAACATCAGCTCTCCTCTACCCAACCGAAACGACGCCAACGACTAAATGGGTAACTCACAAGACTTCACTTAACAAATTCACTCTTTATTCATAATTAACTCTTAATATTAAGGAATTTTCAATTTAAACTCAAAACTGAGCATATTCACGCCCTTATTTGTTGATATGAGCAAATATTTAACTTTAAGTATACAGCGTTTATTCATATGCCTAAGCTAAAGAACCTTAATGGAAATGGAACGTGGTTTAGGTAGACAAAGAAAAAATAATAATTTTTAGGATAATACGCTATGAGTGTATGGATGTATGTATATATATAT
>NW_016171968.1:0-3362 GCF_001687245.7 Rhagoletis zephyria | reverse complement strand
AAAAAAAAAAAAATGCTGACTAATACTGAAACCAGCTTTTAGGTGGACAATAAACTGTAAAAAGTATCGCAATAGCCCATGCCTCGAAACAGCCCTCACAAAACTGGTTTTAAAAAAGTGTAGAAAAATACATCGTTTTTAAAAGCTGAGAAAGGGCGTAAGCAGGCTTTGTGCATTTATTTAACAGCTTGCATATCCTTGGCATGGAATGTTCCTAGCTTTTTCCCGGACAAGTCCTCTAAAACATAACACGACTTTCCAATCTTGTCTCGAACCCGCGCCTTTACAAATGTTTTCGCTAGCTTACTACTGAACTGTTTCGGTGCGCTACTCAAGGTGAAGTTTCTCCTTAAAACTATTTGGCCAACATCGTAAGATACCGGGCGTGAACGAAGATTATATCTCTGAGCGTTTACTTCATAAGCCTTTTGAATATTCTCGCGTACCGAATCCCTCACATATGCAAGCTTATCTAATCTGTTCGCCTGATCTGTAACCTTTCCTTCCTCGATCATCTCAATGTTTCTTAGCAACTGATAGTCCTGTCCGTGTGTCATCATGTGTTGACCAAACACCACATAAAACGGAGTCTGGTTAATCGTCTGGTGAATAGAATTCCTTAAGGCACAGTTTATGCTGCTTAAATGCAGATCCCAATCTCGCTGATCATTTTTTATATACGCACGAAGCGCAGCGTTTATTGAGCGATTTACTCGTTCCGAACTGTTACTTTGGGGAGAGTATATCGCTGTACATACATGTTTAACGCCAAATTTATTGAGGAAGCTTTCAAATTCGCGCGAGCGAAATTGACTTCCATTGTCACTTACAATGAACTCTGGAACGCCGAAAGTATCGAATACTTGTTGTTTCAAAAAGGTAACTATGGGCGAGGTGGTAAAATGCTTCAGGGGGCAAAGGAATGTAAATTTTGACATGTGATCCAATACTATTAGTATTCCGATATGGCCACTTTTGGATCGTGGGAATGGTCCGATGAGATCAATATAAATTCTCTGAAATATTCGTTCTGTCGGTGTAAAATTACCCATGGGTGGTCTTAGCACTTTGGTCGAATGTTTTGTTGTTTGGCAAACTTCACATCCTGTCACATATTCCCTAACTGAACGATATAGGCCAGGCCAATAGTAAAATCGTCTGATCCTCTCAACCGTTTTTGCGACTCCACCGTGAGCAGCTGTATCTATGTTGTGTGCGTTATGCAAAACTTGATTTCGCAGAGCAATAGGTACCATGAGCTTCCAAGCAGCTTCTTGCTGTTCTGCTTCACCACTATAAAACTCAGTGCGGTGGTAAATATACTTATCTAATACCTTGAAGTCGGGAAACTGTTCTTCATGGCGCTTAAGTCTTTCTCTTAGGCAGTTATACTCAGTACTGTCGAATTCTGAAGAGTTTAGGTCTATAACGGGTGCATTTTCGCATTGCATTCCTATCTCATCAATACTATCTGAATTTACACGAGACAGTGCATCTGGAACTATATTAGCGGATCCTTTGCGATGCTCGATCGAAAAGGTGAACGCCTGTAACTTTAGCGCCCAGCGCGCTAAACGACCGCTAAGATCGGATTGCTTCATCAACCATCGAAGGCTGGCATGATCAGTTATGATCTTGAACTCCTGTCCTTCGATGTATGGCCTAAATTTCTTTACAGCCAAAACAGCAGCTAGGCATTCCTGCTCAGTAACGGAGTAATTACGCTGTGCTTTATTTAGTTTTTGACTCATATAGGCAATGGGTATTTCTTCTCCGATTTCGTTTTCTTGTGCGAGCACCGCGCCTACTCCACACTGACTCGCATCGCACTGTATCAAAAATGGTTTGCTGAAATCTGGATTGGCTAAGATAGGTGCTGATGTTAAGCACTGCTTTAGAAGATCAAAAGCTTCTTGAGCTTCATCATTCCATTCGAATACTCGATTTTTCTTAAGAAGTTCCGTCAGTGGGGTGGTAATGGCGGCGAAGTTCGCTATAAAACGCCTGTACCACCCAGCCATGCCTAAAAAGCGACGCAACTGCTTCACAGTCTTCGGTGGCAGGTATTCACTGATTGCGGATACTTTATCGGGATCCGTTTGTAGGTTGCCGTGACCGACTATGTAACCAAGATATCGCACTTGCTTTAGGCAAAATTTGCTTTTAGCAATGTTGATGGTTAAACCGGCCTTTTCGATATGCAATGCTACTTCCTTTAACAATTCAATATGGGAATCAAAATTTTCAGAGACTAATAGAAGGTCGTCAAGGTAAACAAATACGCGCTCTTTGAGGTTATACGGAATGACCTTATCCATTAGCCGACACATAGTTTGAGGAGCATTGCACAGACCAAACGGCATCACTTTGAACTGATACAGTGGTCTGTTTGGCACAGTGAAAGCCGTTTTCTCGGGGGAGGCTATCTCCAAAGGGATTTGCCAAAATGCATCTTTCAGATCCAAGCTGGATATGAACTCTGCGCGAGGTAGTCNACACAGTGTACGCCGTTTTCTCGCAGGACGCTATCTCCAAAGGGATTTGCCAAAATTCATCTTTTAGATCCAAGCTGGATATGAACTCTCCGTGAGGTAGCTTGCTCAGTATGCCCTCTATGTGCGGCAATGGATAGGCATCCTTCACCGTCAAAGCGTTAACCTTGCGGCTGTCTAAACAAAGACGGATCTTGCCTGGTTTCCTAACCAAAACCACAGGGGCTATTAGACTCTTCTATCACCCCTAAAGCAATCATCCGATCAATTTCCTCGCCTATCAGCTTTTCGATTGCTGGTGAGATAGGATAGTGGCGTTGTTTGAGCGGTTTTGCTCCCCCAACGTCAATAACATGTTCTACGAGAGATGTTTTGCCAAGACCCTTTTCTTCGAATGAAGGAAAGCATTGAACCGCCTTGTTGAGCTTTTCTTTCTGAATTGCAGATAAAATATGAATATTGTCTACCTTTTCTGAAGTACTCAACTCACTTACTATATTTGGAGCAATTTGGAAAGCTTTCCAGAAATTGATCCCCAAATACACGTCTTGGCTAAGAGTTGGCACAATGTGAAAATCGATTGGAAAAGCTTTATCTTGAAAATGAACATCTAAGGTTACTATACCTAAAACTGGCTGTTTCGAACCGTCTGCTGTGCATAGGTTTGAATTGATTTTTTTCATTTTTAAATTCCTGTCCAGAACATCTGCTGCCCATTCTGCTCCAAGGCAACTAATCGAGGCTCCTGAGTCAAGTAATCCCAAAACATTACTTCCTAAGATCTCTACTGAAGCGTAAGGGCGAATGTCACCTGGCTTACCTAAAGATGTGGACGATAAACATTTGTTTTGCGCTTTTACGTTTGCCCAA
>NW_016171967.1:3988-13685 GCF_001687245.7 Rhagoletis zephyria | reverse complement strand
AGAGAAGTTTTTGACACAGCTCAATGTTCAACTGAAAAATTTCTTTATACATATGTGTATATATGTATACTAGAGTGGTTCATAAAAACTTTCTTTTTGAAAATTCATAAACGCTAAATCAGAATATTGTTGTTTGTGATAAAAAAGAGACACGTATTTTTTTATTAAAAAAAAAGTATTTTTTTTAGAGGCCGCGCTGGTCGGTTTTTGATAAAAACGCTGATGTTCTAAATTTTTTATTTTCTTGACATGTTGAAACGCAGCTAAAAATGCGGTCTTTACATATAATTACTCTGATATTATTGCGGAACATTTCCTTAATTACACACTTGTCTGGGGATTTTACTAGTCTCTTTTTGAGAGCATATTTTTGGGCACTAGGCCCATTCTAACTGTCCAAGACAGGTATTGTAATTAAGGGAATATTCCTCAATAATGCCACAGTAATTATATGTAAAAGCCACATTTTTAGCTGCATTTCAACATTGCAAGAATATAAAAATATTGAGAAATCAGCGTTTTTATAAAAAACCGACCAGCGCGACCTCTAAGAAAACTTTTTTTCGAAATAAAAAACACCTTTCTCTTTTTTATCACAAATAACAATAATTTCAGGTAGCGTTTATGACTTTCCAAAAAAAAATTTTTTTGAACTACTCTAATGTACACACATAAATGTGTATGTACATATGTAGGTATGAAATTTGTGAGCGAAGCCAAAAAAAAAAATCATTGTACTTGTATATTTTTGAACCTTAAATTCACAACTTCAATTCGATATAAAAAGGAAATGGTAACCAGCTTTCACAAATGCTTTGTGTATTTATTCATAATTTGACTTCTTTTAATGAATGCAATTGGTCTCATTCCCATAACTTTTTGAGTGTTGCACTGTGAGCAGTTTTGGAAGCTTTTTTTCTATGTACACACATAACAATTAAAGAAATACTTTCCGCAAAAGAGTACCAAGTAATAATAAAATGTGGTCATCATTGGTTTATGCGCTTCACCCGTTGCTGAGTTAAATATGTACTATTCTAACCCCTGGGCCATATAAAGTTGGGCATCCACTCAGCAACAACTGCGGGCTTTTTATATTTTTACCTATTTGACATTTTTCTCATGCACAAATCCATACAAACTTTACACGTATGTACATACGAGCAGCCATGTAAATATTGCAGCGATTTAGTCATTTTCAAAAAACAACGAAATCACTTTCAAGTTGAAAGCTGGATTAAGGCAGTTGAAGAGTATTCAGGTGTTTGCCTAGCTGAACGAACGAGTTTGCTTTTGGCGTTTAGTGTATATTTTCGGCTTTTGTACGCGCATCCGGCATTCAATGCTCACATTATCCGGCAGATATAGTTCATACATACATATGGACATATCGCATGCCTGGCCACCATTCAATATTCAGGCAGGCCATTCAGCAGTCAGCATTCAACATTCAACATCCGGTTTACCGGGTTTGCTTGCGCTGTGCATTATGCCACTTTCAACGCAGTTCATTGAGGAGTCAGAAAAATGTTTACAGTTACACGATAGCCCAAATTCAGATGAATCTATGTGTATATTGGGGTGGTCCAAAAATGCATGTGAAAAAGTAAAGTCGGAATTTTTATGCTTTCGCACCCTAGCATTGTTCTATGCCCCAAAATAATGTACTCCTATTTTATATTTCGAAATCGAAACATATTTAGAGGTCACTCAAGGCGCTCCAAGTTTCCCCCTGAAAATGCTAGAAAATGCAATAAGGGATAAAAAATATTTAGTATTAAAAACTGGTTAAATTAACAATTGGGTATTGCTATTGGAAGTCCCCTGAAGAAAATTATTGATTTTTGTTTGTTTGTGTGCCGTTTCTACCAAAATTTGTTCTTTTTTTCCCTTATAAAAACGTGGAAAGCTTTGATCACTTTGAGCGACCTCTAAATATTTTTTGATTTCAGAAAAAAATAGGGGTATATTTTTTCGATATAGAACAGTCCTTGGGTGTGAGAGCATTAAAATTCCGACTTTACTTATTTTTGACCACCCTAATGTATATGTGTACATATATATAAACGTATATTGCGCATCGCATGCGCTTGCCATACACGCTCAGTGGCCACGGTTACCAACCGTCCCCTTTTTCGGCGGGAGTGTCCCGGATTTAAGAGTTATTTCCCGGTCCCGGTACAATACATGCCGAGACGCAAAATGTGCCTGTTTTTGACAAGAAAAAAATTTAGACATCTCGTTGTAAAAAATTTAGAACTCTTTAAATGTTTACATAATCCATTTATTAATAGACATTATACGCCGTATAGTAAAAGCAAAATTTGTAATTGTGTCCGGGTTAAAATGACATACTTTGTCCGATATTCCCAAAAGTAAAAAAAAAATTTTACTAACTAATTTTAGTATAACAAAATACCACTTTGTATGAAAATTTATTGAATTTTCCTGAGTTTTGCGCGAAATTCAGAGATTTTTTGTATGTTCTTTTGTTGTAGTATGAACAATATTTTCATAAAAATTCGCGATAAATTTTTATGTCAATTTTAGTTTATGTTTTAAGTAATTTAGAAATATTATCATTGAAGCTTCACTTTATAAAAATTTTTGTGTATGAAATTTTACATTGTTTCGTTTTTCCTAAAAAAAATTTCATAAATACAGTATTAAAATTGATGTCGTTTGCTACATATTTTGTATTACCTCCCTCATTCCTAACATTAGAATTGTTTTTTACATTTTCGCGCAAGTTTTGGGCAAATGAGCGTAAGAACGAAATTTATGGCCAAGAGAGGACCACATGCACTCTCTACCCACGGGATCAATTCTGAAATTTCTAGAGTCTCGAGGGCTAGGTGAGGTATCTACTGTGATGAGCTGAGGGCACAATATTTATACCTACTGGTCGCAGTGCTTTATTCAACTATCTTTCTATCTAAGTGGGAAATGCTCTCACAAAAGTGAATAAACTGCCCAAGACCACGGGAACGCAAAAAACCCATTTTCGAGCCGAGTTCAATCAGCTGTAACGTCCTACCTTATAGGATTCTCGGCCCACCACCGCATGATGATGACGTTTTCGTTGCTTCTCTCTCTCTATCAACAGCAATTTCATATGTTGATATGGACAGCAGGTACCGAAGGCCTGTCAAATCGCACAAAATTATAAATTTAAGATTTGGGCAGCAGGAAACACAATAGGGTTAAACTAATCGCTTAATTTACATATTTTCACGTATAAATCAAAGAAAAATGCGCTTTTTCACAAAATCGCCCGAAAAAATTATCCGACTAACTTCAGGCTAGTAAGAAGCATATATTAATAGCTCAAAGTGGCGCTCAACTGCCCGAGAACCAACCAAAGAAACACAAATTGAGCTCTTTCGGGCAACTGCGGGCGAGGAAAAGAACAGACTTACTGTGCGTCCCGGTTTCAAGAATGCAAAACTTGGCAACCCTGTCAGTGGCAGAAGCACTTCAATGAAAAACTTGACATCAATTTAAAATTTGTGGCGCTTGTGGCGTTCTTCTATTTGTTTGTTTGTGTGCCTGTCTGCGAGACTATGTACGATAACCGTTTGGTTTGACTGTCAAACAGCCAGGAATTTTCGCCGCTACTTCTGCTTTTGTGAAACAGAAATTTTATCCTGGCATTTTCCTGCGCGTGTGTGTATGAAACTGCGGTGGTTTTGGCAGCTTGGCTGCTGATAATTTGTGGCATTGTGGTTAAAACGGGCTGTGGGTAGGTACTCG
This sequence comes from Rhagoletis zephyria, assembly GCF_001687245.7. Lineage (NCBI taxonomy): Eukaryota > Metazoa > Arthropoda > Insecta > Diptera > Tephritidae > Rhagoletis > Rhagoletis zephyria. The sequence continues at coordinate 9,932 of NW_016171967.1, read as the reverse complement.
AAAAATGGATAAATGTATGTTCTATTGAATATAAAGAGTAAAGACCGCTCGCGTGAAAGTGAGTTGTTAAAGTTGACTAAATATTGCTAATAGATATAACTCATGTGGTGGTGCTTGAAAAAGTTATAACTGACACAGGAATTTTTCTACTTGAATGACTATAAAACGGAGCGGTTTATCTTAGATAGTTGCAAATATTCATGACATCTTCCGAATTTCGGAGTAAAGTTCAGGGTTTTATTTAAAATTTGTATTTACGCGGGTTACAAAACTTTGTTATTCAATTAAAAAAAGTTANAGCGGTTTATCTTAGATAGTTGCAAATATTCATGACATCTTTGTATTTACGCGGGTTACAAAACTTTGTTATTCAATTAAAAAAAGTTATTTAATTAATTGTTTGAGTGCCTTGCTGCAGCAGAATAAGGGGCACTGCGACCTTAGTTCTTGTTCATATTGTCATATTTTCTAATAAATGCCAAAACGGCTTGTCAGACGTACTTTTTAATTCAAAGAAGCTTGACTGGTGCAAGACCGAACCGCTAAGCAGAATACTACTCACTATTTCATGATATTGATGAGACAGCCTGGAAGAACCAGCCCGCCATATAAGAACATAGAAAATAGGGTTCGGTTAGATAACTCATTGCTCTTCAGCGTCGACTACAAAATAAGTTCAGTTCAAAATGGTAAATCAAACAGGAAGGATTTTTTTCAACGAACTGCCGTTCTCACAGAAAACTTCACCTTAGGTAGTTATGTATGCTACAAGCCTAGAATTCCTTTTTAACTGGGCAACACCAGATAGGATCAGAAAAAGCTTTCTAGCCGAACCTGTTTTATGGTTTAGCATAGGGGTGGGCAGCAGAGGTGCCCATTAGCTACTGCGCTGCCGCTAATGTGCACAAAGAGCGTTGCATATACAAAGGCGCTCAAATGAGCAATACAAAAACGAGAACCACTGTTAAGACATATTTTAGAAAGGCAATAAACAAAACTTTATACCTTAAAAAATTAGGTATATATTTTTTTTATTTCTTACTTATGTTCAGGGTTGCCGTTTTGGGATTTTCCTACCAAAATTGGTAGGTTTTTTTTCTCGTTGGTAGGATGGTAGGACGCTTAAAATTATTCATTTGTTATTGGTGCGTGGTTTATTCCCAATGTACGTTTTCGCTACAAAGTTTATAGAATATAAAAATGTGTGTTTCTAGTGTTTTAATTACCCTTAGAAAATGCCAAAGAGAAAGTATAAATTCCTTCCCGCTTTCACGGAAGAGTTGTAATTTGGTTATATTATTGGACGTTATAGTACCTTAAAAGAGATTCTTACTGAGTTGTCCATCACACCGTGGCCATACCTAGTTATAACTGTAATAATGTAGACAAATTTCTCTCTTATTTCATCCCAATGGACTAAGGAAAGAAATTCGATCAATATATATACGTTAAAAATTATGTGTACAGAGTTTTACAATTATATTAAGGAAAAGTCAGAAGTTTTGAAATAAATTCAAAGCAACCACAAATATGACTGATTGTTTAATGTTATCTTATACTTACATTTTTTTTTCATGAAACCTAGTGTACTTATATGTAAGTACAGTGTCGTACAAAATTATTAGCTCAGAGAACTTTTCATCTGATCATTTAGAAAAATGTTGAAAATATAGCTTTTTATCAAATTAATAAAGTGCAAATCTGAAGTTGCTAGAAAATCGGGTTGATTTTTAGCAATTTTGTTTTTACCATACAAAAAGAATTGTCGAACATAGTTTATATCATGATAAAAACATAACAAGGTAAAACCACTGAGAGGCAGTCTGACGTTTGCCAACAACATAATTTTAAAATGAAATCTCCAACTCACACACACATTCTCATTTTCAATCTCAAACAACAAAAATTGTGAACAATTTAATTTTTTTATTTTCAATTTTATATGATTTTAAAATGTTGGCAAATGTCAAAAAAAACCATGGCCGATGAATTGAGAGGATGAATTTACCTTGCAATGTTTTTATCATGGTTTATCTGGAAGAAACTGTAAGCAAGAAAATTATCAAAAATCAACTAAAATTTTGGGCTACAAAACTTAATTCAAATGTAATCAAAATTTTTATAAAAACTCTGTTTAGAAAAATGCAAATTTGTATGCAGACTAATTAAAATTTTCCGTGTTTTATACAAAGTTTAGAAATTTTATTTTTATGTTTTTTGATATAGTATAAATAAACTGTATTTTTATAAAAAACTAAAACAAAAAAAATTCCATGCATTGTGAAAAAATCTTTGCGCCAATAATTTTGGGGGCACTCTATGTTTATTTTAAACTTAAGTTGTGATAAGTTATTTTGTTTTGTTTCTGTACAGAAGAGAAACGACTGGCTTTGTTGAATTTGGATAAAATCGCTTAGACGGTTACAGAAAAAATTACGAAGAAGAAGAAATAAGATGCTAGAGCTTCTCATATATTCTTCTTCTTCTTCTTGACACTTTCACCATGTTTTTTTCAAAACCTGGAGCTGATGGAAACTTTATACTCACGGATTCGTAATCAGCACAAAAAAGTCTATCAAAAATAGCTCCAACATTTGCCGCATCAAGATCGGTGTTGCCCTGTGTTACCTACACTAATTTTATATAGAGAAGCTCCTTCTTTTTATAAGAGTTGATCTCGCGAACGGCTTTACCGATTTTTTTGAAATTTTGGATACTTACTGCAGACTTTCGGTATACAAAGGGAACGTGGCATCACCCATATATATCGAATTTTTCATACCATATATCTTTGAAAGTATTTATGGTAGTGTTCTGGAAATCGGTATAGAGATTTCGGAGCTACTGGAAAAGGGGGCATGGTGCTTTCAAAACATATTGAAACTTTTACCTATCTGTAAATACATACACCTATAACACAGTGTTTTTTTCTTTTTAATAATAAATTTTTTTGTTAATTTTTAATAGAAATATAGTTCATTTTGCATCAAATGGTACCAAATTTTGAGTATGCAGTTTTGTAGTTGACTTAATTTTAGTATCATAAAGTAAAAATTTTAAATGGCTATAAGTTACCGTTAATTTTTGAGAACTTTTTCGCTGATGATGTTGCGCATTTTCTCCGTATAACGAATACGTGAGAATTCTTTTGTATGGGAAAAAATGCCGAAGAGTGTCAGTATGTAAAAGACTTAGTCTGGTGGATGAACTTCTCCTAAACCACCGAAACGGGTTTAATGACATTTTTTATGTGTTCGAGTTTTATAGTTTATATACTTTAAGTTCACACCTTAAAACGCCAGGTGGCGCTGTGGTCGAGTTATTACTCAAAATCGTATTTGTGATCCGATTCGAGATATATAGGGCAACGAAAGGGCAATACTATTGCAAAACAAGATGCGAAATTGCTAAAAATCGTCAATTCGGAGGCAGAAGGGATCAAAGTCAAATTAACTATACTATACAGATTCAAGGACGATTCATCATCGAGCCGCTAGAACTTCGTCCCGGTATAACGCTTTCGTCAGGTTATTTAAGACGGCAATGGAGGATATGCCTTCTGTCGACCACAAAACCAAACGTGAACGTGAATTGTTGGCGACAACGTTGGTCCAAATGTTTCAATAAAAAAATTACTATAGGGCGGGACCAAGTTGGCCGGGTCTGCTAGTTTAAAATAAAAACTAATCTAGTTACACTTTGAATTTGCAATCATTTTTAAGAACTTGCTATTAATCGCTCGAAACAACACGCATTGCCTGTTTTCATTTTTCTATAATAAAAGTTACATAAAACCTATTTCAAAATATATTTAAATAATATAAAATAATATAAGTAAACATTGACTGAAAACAAATATATATATATATTTTTTTAATAAAACATTACAGCAGCCAAATAAGTTGGACTACCATTGTAATCCACGCGACTAACCGTGTGGGTAGAATCCTCGCGCCTAATGCAGGGTTAATATTTTTTTCCCTTTAGTAGAGGAAATGATATTGGTCAAGCGACCGCCGTCTAACTGACATGTGCTCTGTGTCTGTTTACTTCACAAATGTCAAAGCCGCACTGAAATTTTCCGCTATTTGCAAAAATTTGAGCATCTTCCGATAGGGTAATGATTTTTGCGCCACCTGGTATTTATGTATGTTACTAAGTAAAAGTGATAGTATAGACTTATTGTGATTTTATAAAAGTACATATGGGTCATTCCATACAATATTTACACCTCAATATTTTTTCTTGGGGTGAAATATATATATTTTCATTCTTTATCGAAATATAGAAGACACCTGTTTTTTTTGATTTCGTCATGATATTCGAAAATCTCGAAAAAATTCCGAAATTTTGAACTCACGAAGAAGTATCTTTTTTTAATTGTTTGCTGTTAATAAACTATTTGTTGGAGAAAATCAGTTAAGGTATTAAAATGTGCGTAATTACCTCGGCTTTCCACAAGAGTGTGACATAGATTAAAATAAAAAAAAACTTGTATTCAAAATTCGCATTTTTTATTTTTTATTTTTTTACTAACTTCATCATAATTGATTTTTATTTTTTTCAACCTGAATAGTTGCCTCCGTAAGTTCTAAGTTTCGTGATTTTTTGTCGAGATTTTCGAATATCATGACGAAATAAAATCATAGGTGTCTTCTTTTTTTCGATAAAGAATGTAAAAAAATATATTTCACCTCCAAAAAAATATTGAGGTGTAAATATTGTATGGAATGACCCATATGTACCATAACCATGTTTTTGTGAATACTTTTTTATAGAGGGGCGGGCTAAAGTGTTTGAAGTGGCGCAAATAAGTTTAGTTTTCTGCTTTATCCCTATTTTGTAATTCTTTTATTTTAATTTTCTTTCTTTTACGTTAAAGTTTATAAACTGCCAACTAGCGCAAAATATTATACACAGCTGTAAGATAGTATAAGTAGAATGAAGAATTCATTAAGGAAGGAAATTATTGTGCCACTTTTCTTTTACCTTACAGGAATGTAAAGAACTTTAACAATTTCATCTAACCAATTAAAATTTGTAGTAGAAAGATAGAACAAAAGCAGTTCGCGAGATATTTCAGCGGCTGAAGTTAGATCTGAGTTGAAATAAGTATAAAAAATCGTTTAATTGTTTGAAATTAATTTATGAGACGGCTTACACGAACTTAATTACAGGCCTTTATTAAGTTTCACGTGTAAGCATATTTTTAGCCAATTTCCTGACAAGATAAAGACTTCAAACTTAGCTAAGAACCCGATGACAATGCAATACGAAATACGAGTTAATCCGCGCGGTGAGTGTATATTGGGAAATCCCTACTTATGGTCCGATATGGTGCATATTTGGAATGTAATTTATTTATTATACATGAAAAGGAATAACTGGACACACAAATTTTCCCCGATAAGTAATTCAGTGTCGAGATATTTGAAAAATCCGTATTTGTTGTTCGTCTTGTGTTTTATTTAGAGCGTAAGTATATTAATTAAACTAGTGTTCGCCAACCGCATACAAGACAAAAGTAACGATTTAGCTGGGCAAAAATAATTAACAAATAAAATTGATTTAGGGTGTGGGAAATTAATATTATATAAGGGTTTGAAACTATTTAAGCAAAAATAACAGAATTAATAAAAATATAATATACGATACCGACCCCTGCGAAAAATGGTTTTGTCTACTTTGATCTGAAATATGATGTTTACATTTTGATATTTACATGAAATAAACAATAGTAACAGAAAACAAGTAAGAAGGTCTAAGTTCGGGCGGAGCCGAACATTAAATACCCGGCGCAAGTATTAAATATATGTTTTTTCACCTTTCCGAAACCTTCCGCTAGATGGTAAGCCGGGGTGTATCAATTTTGAGTAAATTAGCGTCCTTCAATTTCGAAATATTGAAGTTTCAAGCATTTCTGAAATTTACCGTTATATGAGAA
>NW_016171967.1:0-3762 GCF_001687245.7 Rhagoletis zephyria | reverse complement strand
AATATCGCAGTTTTCGTATTTCTGGAAATTACCGTTATATGGGAAGTGGGCGTGGTTATTGTCCGATTTCGCCCATTTTCAATACCAACCTACCCTGGATTAACAGAAACCTACGCACCAAATTTCGTTGAGATATCTTAATTTTTGCTCGAGTTATCGTGTACACGGACGGACGGACAGACGGACAGACGGACAGACGGACGGACAGACAGACATGGCTTAATCGATTTCTTTTTTCATTCTGATCATTTATGTATACATTTGTCTATATCTATCTCGATTCGTTTTGGCTGTTACAAACAACCGTTATGTGAACATAATTAATATAGTGCACAAGTGCGCTCGGGTATAAAAATATTGTAAAGGTGAACTGGAACAACATGGGGGTTTCGTAGCAAAGTAAATATTTGGAGATTCATCGTTTCGCTTTTGTATTTTTATATTTTTTATTTGCCAATCAGCTGATGCGAATAGATTATTTGGTAGCTGTAAACAAAATACAATTACTCCTAAAGTACTTTAAAAGGACGAAAAAACGAATCAAAAAATATTTTTATAAAAATCAAATGAGAATCTCCGGGGTACTTTTTTTTATCATCTACGGAATAATTATTTTCTAGTTCATTTTATAGAATTTTTTTAAATAACTACAATTTTAAAACTGTAAAACACGTAAACTAATGAAAAAATAAAAACTTACTTGTAAAAAGTGCTTCTTTGATATAAATATAATTTTAAAAAGTTACATCCACACATACTATAATTAATACAGGGCTACCGCGTATGACTGATTGAGGTGCCTGTGCGCACGATAACATAATGCATAACGGTACTTCATAACTAAAACTGTCCCTTAGTGAGTCAAATATTAAGGAACGTTCATACGTATTTTTATAGAAATTATATATCATCGAAGTTTTCGACTTTTGTCCAGCTAAATCGTCAAATTCAACCACTAAACTTGAGGAGTTGAGGTGAGCTGAATGAAGTGAATTTAGATGAGTTAAGGAGAGTTAGTGTGAGTTGAGCTGAGTTGATATGAGTTGCGGTGAGATAAGATGAGTTGAGTGGAGGGGAGTTGAACTTATCTCTATGAATAACATAACATAGCATAATCTAACATACCATAACATAACATAGCATGCCATAACACAACATAACACAAAATGTCATAGAATAACATAGCATAAGATAACATAACATAATATCCCAGAACATAACATAACATACAATAACATAACATATCGTATTCTTTAGTTTTATCTCCCTCTGTCTCTATCACTTTCTCTATATCTATTTTTGTATGTGTGTATATCTATCTTTTCGTTGTTATCTTTACCTTTTCCTTTACCTTTATCCTGATCTTTATGTTCAAGCTTTTCTTAATCTACAAATTCACCCCCACCATTGCCATAACATTAAGTATTTAAATTAGCCTTCCCCTTTTTTATCTTTAGGTTTCTTTGCTTTATTTTTTATTTTATTCTTTGCCTTTATCCCTTTATTCTTTTACATACTCAACTTTACCTTCTTCCTTGTATGAGCCATAACACCGTGCGACAAAAACCAAACATTTTTAAAACACACGAAGAATCGATATATTCACAAAACTAGGCGCCAAATATAGTATAAATGCGTTTTTAATTTTTCTCTCTGACGTCAGGATTTTTTTTTGAAGGACCTTAAAATTTCTTGCATATGATTGAATAAAAAAATTATTTAAAAGATTTGGTGCATTGTTGAGTAACAGTATGGATATCAAGTAAAAGGCAAAATGGTTTAGAATTTAAAAAAAAAATTATTTGTTTCGTGCACCAGGACGAATAAGTGTTGAAAATGTCCTTTTAAAACTTTATCCTNACAGTATGGATATCAAGTAAAAGGCAAAATGGTTTAGAATTAAAAAAAAAATTATTTGTTTCGTGCACCAGGACGAACAAGTGTTGAAAATGTCCTTTTAAAACTTTATCCTTGAATATCCTTGGAAATTTTCAATAATTATTTTTGAATAAAATATATATCAAGTACTACTATGCAAACTACCACACCCTCGAATTTCGTCCTTCTACCTTTAATAGTTTTATATAAAACAAGTAAGAAAGTCTAATTTCGGGCGGAGCCGAACATTAAATACCCGGCGCAAGTATTAGATATATGTTTTTTCACCTTTCCTTTCAATTTGAGTAAACTAGCGTCCTTCAATTTCGAAATATTGAAGTTTCAAGCATTTCTGAAATTTACCGTTATATGAGTAGCGGCCGTTATTTTAGTCCGATTTCAATAATTTTCAACGTTTTGCTTATATGTGGCAAGCACAATAACCATACCGAGTTTGGACAAATTGGTATAACAGTTACCGAGATACATATATGTGATCATAAGTGGGCGGTGCCACGCCCATTTTCCAAAATTTTATCATAAACGTATTTCTTGGTAAAGAGTTGTTGCAAGCATCAATTTTTAATAAATTAGCTTTGATACTTACTGATTTATCGAGGATTTTGTATTTCTCTAAATTACCGTTATATGGGGTGTGGGCGTGGTTAATGTCCGATTTTAAAAATTTTCGGCCATTTGGTGTGCCAAAGCCAATAACTGTGCGAAGTTTGGAAGAAATTGGTGCAGCGGTTACCAAGATATACACATGTAACCATAAGTAGGCGTGGCTACGCCCATTTTCCAAAAATTTATAATATTCTTATTTTTCGTCTAAAATTTATTTTAAATATCAATTTTGAGTGAATAACCTTCAGTAATTACGAAAATATCGTAGTTTTCGTATTTCTGAAAATTACCGTTATATGGGAAATGGGTGTGGTTACATTCCAATTCCGCCCATTTTCAATACCAACCTACCTTAGATAAACGGACACCTACATACCGAATTTCGTTGAGACATTGCAATTTTTGCTCGAGTTATCGTGTACACGGGCGGACGGACAGACGGACGGAGCATTTATGTATACGTTTGTCTATATCTATCTCGATTCGTTTTGGCTGTTACAAACAACCGTTATGTGAACAAANTTGGCTGTTACAAACAACCGTTTTGTGAACAAAGTTAATATACCTTTGTGCACAAGTGCGCTCGGGTATAAAAATTTACACTTCTCTTATAAAATATTGATAGTTACAATATACATAAATGAAGATACTGGAATCATTACACTGTACAGCACTCGGTTGGGTATTGGACCAAACCGTTTTTTTTTTAAGATTGAGTCATAGGTAAAAAAGGAATTTCTCCGTTTATCGAAGTTAGCCTCCGAAATCGAGATATGGGCCTTCGAAGTTCGAAAAAGGGCCTTTGGAAAAAAATTATTTCTTATTATTATATACTAGCAGACCCGGCGAACTTCGTCCCGGCCAAAATTTTTATATATTTTATTGAAACTTTTTGGTCCAACATTTTCACCAACAATTCACGTTTACGATTTTCATTGGCACATTTGTCTGCTAAGATTAAGGTTTGGTGGTCATTTGCCGCTTTAAATAACCNTATTGATAGTTACAATATACATAAATGAAGATACTGGAATCATTACACTGTACAGCACTCGGTTGGGTATTGGACCAAACCGTTTTTTTTTTAAGATTGAGTCATAGGTAAAAAAGGAATTTCTCCGTTTATCGAAGTTAGCCTCCGAAATCGAGATATGGGCCTTCGAAGTTCGAAAAAGGGCCTTTGGAAAAAAATTATTTCTTATTATTATATACTAGCAGACCCGGCGAACTTCGTCCCGGCCAAAATTTTTATATATT
>NW_016171966.1:0-13686 GCF_001687245.7 Rhagoletis zephyria | reverse complement strand
TACCGTCTTTAGTAACGACTGCAAATAATGTATTCATTCGTTTGGAGCCATCCGTATATATTGCAGAATAATTAAGGGACGTCAATTCGTTTATTAGTTCCAAAAATTTTTGCTGATGGACCAGAGGACTGGTTTCTGATTTTTTCAAATCGTGTAGAGAAGTGTTAATGGAGTTCTCATTCAGCACCCATACGGGTTGATTGTTGATTAAAGAACGCTTTTTAGGAGGGCAAATGCCAAGACTCCTTGCGTAAACGACACAACGACGAAGAGTAGAAATAATAATAATAGATTGGCTTATGTTAGTGTTTGGCCGAGCTTCTCCTACGACTTGTGGCGGGCGCTTTGATGTTGTCACACAAAGCGGAGGGATCTACAGTTCTACGCCGACTCCGAACGGCGATTGTATTTTTATGAGAAGCTGTTTTTCATGGCAGAAATACACTTGGAGGTTTGCCATTGCCTGCCAAGGGACGACCACTGTTAAGAAAAACTTTTTCTTACAACGCTTTTATTTCTACATTTTTTTGCGATGTTGCTTTGACCAGGGCTTGAATCCAGGTGCTGCGGAGTGGAAGCGCGCACTGTTTACCACTACACCACAGCGGCCGACATGTGTACATACATATCCATAAATGCATGCAGTGGGAATGGGGTTGGGCGATAAGTGTTGGTGATAACGGAATGTTATCCAGTAAAGAGACGAAAACGCATACCTACGTATGTATGTCTAGTTATATCGTCGGTAATTACGCAAAACGGTCTATGTCTATTAGTAGCCTTGACACTTAGATAATCTCTTACTTGCACCGGAATGCATCTGCAAATCGTTACACCATAATAAACGAATGACAAATCTGTCTACCTTTGGCTGATGAAAATTAACTATTGCCAAAAGCGATCAGATACAGATAAAATATCAATTAAGCACCAGAGGTAATAAGTGACATAGCACGTTTTGCAGTATCACCGACGAAATGTATTTTTTGTTTACGTATTTATTTCTACTAAAACGACATTTCGCTGTTTGGCTAAGGAACCAGCAGTGATGTCTCTTTTTGTGTGTCACAGCGCTTTGGGTTTTTACGATTTGCATTAAAAATCCCATTTAATGAACATTTAAACGATACATTCAAGAATGTGCTCCTTCTTTTCTTTCGGTTTGAGCCAGGTCGCCTAACAAATATGTGACCTGATATGTAGTTTTGCAAAGGAAGAAAACTGCATTATTTATTGTGAATGACATGTAGTAAGGTACTTTGCTTTACAAGCTTTGGCTTATGTTTACAAATCCCAAGAAATTTGCTTATTTAGCCAAAAAGAGATTCTAAACGAAATGGCGAGATTTGACACTTGGTTGCAACAGAACGAGGCTTCGACATCAACATATATGTATACTTGAAAGTAGTACTTGGGGGAAAATGGTACAAGAGGGGAGGAGGAGGTTTAGCTCGAGATAACATCCCACACTGACGCAGCGTGTGTCTTGTAGAACAAGCTAGGTGGACAAAATTATTTAAGGATCGTTTGGGGTATATGATATGCTATCCCTTTTTTTCAGATTGGTTCTTGTGCCTGAATTATTGCGAATTTTGTAAAATTTTGTGTTGCTGAAGTTTGGAACACTATATTTTCCATAACCATGGGATCAATTTATTTATGCTAATTTTTTGTTTACGCCCACTGCGTAAAAAGTATATTTTTTAAGAAACAATCAATTATTTTAGTTCTTTTGTTTTATAGTAATTTTATTGTAAATCAAACAGTTGTTATCATATAACCCCGGGTACCCCTTGGACATTGCTGGCAAGCGGTGGTTGGGTGGTAGTAAGAAATACTGCCTGCCAAATTTTAAACGCCGTCCGCGCTTTAGGGTGCCAACTTACCTGCGGGCAATCATTTCAAACTATCTATCGGATAGAATGCTTCGCTATGACAGCGAAAAACAAACGATTGACCAAGTAGTGTCAGCCGGCGTGCCCCAGGGATCGGTACTAGGACCCCTCCTGTGGAACGTCAAGTACGATGGCATCCTGCTACTAAAAGTCCACAAAAGCGCAAAGTTTGTAGGTTTTGCGGACGACATATCAATCGTGGTGGAGGCTAAAATGCTCAGAGATATTTTAGGCTGTACTTATAAGCAGCCGCAAGAAAGTCGAAAAGGTCGTACCTAGAGTAGGAGATAGCGTTATAGAGTCGAAACCAGATATGAAGTACCTTGGCGTCCTTATAGATCTTCGCCTAAACTTCCGTGACCACTTAGAGTATGCTAAGTAAAAAGCTGCGGAGACGGCAGCCGCTCTTTCCCGGGTAATGGCGAACATCGGCGGGCCAAGACAGATGACAAGACATATCCTAGCCGGAGTGGTAACATCCATACAGCTATACGGGAAAATGGTCTGGAGTAACGCCTTCAAGCGCCCTTCGTATACTCGGGGTATTAGGGCTACGCACCGTCTCTGTGCTCTTAGGGTCTGTTCAGCTTTTAGAACAGTTTCGCAAGAAGCACCCCTTGTCATAGCAGGCCTATGCCCACTCGACCTCGTGGCTCAAGAAAGCGCGACCAACCACACGCTGCCGGATCCGTGGACTTATCGGCTTATCACGAACATTGGCGCCTGGGTGGAACGATAACACGGTGATTTAAGGCTTATCTCCACCGCTTTTGACATGAAGAGGACCCATACTGCGACCGCAGTGGACAAGCCGCTATTGACGGCACGGAACACAAAGGCGGCGTTTTCATCGCATACCTCCTCGTGAAGTAATGCCTAACGGTGGTCCCGCGGGGGGCGAAAAGTAAACAGGCTTATTTTGGTTTTGTTGAGTCACTTGGGGGTAGAGCGCTACCACAACGTCCAAAGAAAAAAAACCTTGATTTATAGTTGTAAGTCTGGGCTTTAATATGGTAGAAGCTCTGTAGCTATAGAAAAGTATTTGTGAAAAATATGACAAACAATTTTGATGCATCTCTGCTTGTTTTCAACAAAAATTTTCGAAGTTTTATGTAATTTCCATAACCCGTTCTAGACACTTATATATACTCTCTCGGCAAAGTTGAGTAAATAACATAAGTGTCCAAATTCAAAGTTCTCCCTAGAATTTTCCATGGACATTGAAATAGCAGGATATACCATTCAGAGTTGCTCGTGAGTCGTCTCTTACAAGAGAATGCGATCCCCTGGACTATCTTTCCGCATTCATATAAGTATATTTTTAAGTTATTTATACATATTTCAATTTATAAAGCACTTGTTTCTTTATATACATATTATCTAGTAGCTGTAGTAACAACGTGAATCTTTGGCTTAAGAAAGATATACATTTCCGTTAAGTTTACCGTACTTTAGTCATTCTTCGAAAGAATCAAAATTTTGTAACATGTATAGTGAATACGCTCTGAAATAAAAAATATAAACAAATAGTTATACTCCAGTATGCTGTATAAAATTCATAGTTTTATAAACACAAACAACGCTGCTGATACACATTCCAAATCTAGCATGGTGGCATGAGGTGGTATGTTACTTTCGGTCCTATAAAATTTTAAGATAATAAAAAAAATATAATAAATGCCACTAAGAGAGGTTTTTCAAAGAGTATAGAAAATCAACTAAAATATTTTTGAGTTTCAATAAGACTATGAATTGATTTATGAACCGTGCCACACCCTACAGTAGAATGTTGGCCTTAAAAAAACTTTTCGGTCAGAGCTTTGCCGATATCCTCTTTGTTAATATGTTAAATTTTTCTTCAAAACCTGTGAATGCATTTTGTCCACCTAGTTGTTCGACAGTACACACTGTGTGACAGGGTAAACACGCTTTCGATGCTTCTTCCTCGTAAAACAAATCAACAAACATATACATATGTTTAAACCATCCCTGCAGAAAAACCTCGAGCTAGTCAACCAAGTTTCTAGTTCCTTAATAGATCTTCAGCTCAAAAGCAGCGAAATTTAAGACTTCAAAATAATGTATTCTATTTTACTTTTTAAAACTACATACAGATCGCTAGCAAAGATTCAAAATTTGCTGCCAATTCCACTGTATATAAAATATTGTATTTTGATACAAACGAAAGAACGATTAGAAATACAACAATTTCTGAAAGGTCGAACTACCTATTTTATTTCTAACCATTCACAGAAATTTTAGTAATTCCAAAAGATTAAAATTTTTCTTTGTATTTGTTATTGCGGTGCATTAATATTTATTTCAATAGTATTATTGAGCTTTATTCCACGATTTTTTTTTTTTTTTATTAAAAATGGAAAAAGTAACAAAGTCTAGGGGTTGGCGTTGTAGCTCATATATATCACCACATCTCCTCATCAGGCTTCTTTCTCTAGACTTCAACAGAAATCGAGTCCGCATCATTGATTTGCAAAGTCAGCAACTCCAACCACTGAGCTATACAACTCTTGTTGCTAACTCATTAAAATTTTTCCTACAAAAAAAACAAAATCGTGGTACAAAGCTTATTAACACTTTTGAAAAAAGATCTATATCTAAGGTGACGTATTTAGAACTTGTTTGGAACTATCGAAAAAGGGACGCAAGGGACTATAGACACTTCGTAGGACATCGCAACGTTAAATTAGCCAGTTGCTAACAGTGAATTATCGCACACAAGTCATGGTTCTAAATTCCAGTTCGGCACTAGTGCGTTTCCCTACAAGGCATATGCATACATGTGTAAGCAGTAGTGGCGGTACCAATTGTGAAAAATATTTTATTTCTCACCCCTCACTTTGCCATCATTTACTCGAATTGCTTTTTTAAGAAGTCGTCCCAGGATATCTTATAGTGAAGCAATAACAATGACAAAGACAAAATGCGTTCAAACCAACAAAAGTGAAACCTAAATAAAAGTATGGAACAAAATAAAAAGGTCGAGTCGACCCAGCAGAATAAAAGAAAAAACCGCATGGATAAAGCGAAATGATAATGATAATGGAGTAAGTTGAGACGCCTTCCAAAAGACCAACCAACAGCCCACCAACACAATTACAGCCATATACATACATATACGAGTATTTTGCCCTTACAACGCCCAGCTCACAAACGCCACCAAGAAAATGGCATAAGAATGCGTCTCTAAAACAATATGCTGCAGCAAAAATAATAAAATGGGGTGGTGTGCTTCTACTTTAGCTAGCTGCTGCAGCAAATGGCTAAACTGCAGTGAGCGCTTACGGGTCAGCAATTGAGCGCAGCAGTTAGCAGCTGTTCCGGCGGAAGTTAAAGATTTTTAAGCGATTATGTTATAAAGCACACAAATCCACATACATACATACATGTATGGCCAACATACAATCAAGAAAGCACCGTAGATGAGAGTACTGCCCAAATCGTATTTATACTGCTTTCGTTGCATTTTTCCAACTGCAATAACTGTGCTTATGGCTCTGTTGTTGATGATTACTCGCTCTGACATTGATTGTGTGCAAGCATGCTGTGCCGCACTGCGCCTTCCTGTGGAGTGCGACCGTTTAATGCGCACAAGAAATTATGAGAATTTAGCAGGAAAATCAACGATAATTGCCGAAGTGATTGCAACACTGAAAGCTAGAAATATTGGTGCTTAAGAGAGATTGTTATTAAATTTTACATGAAAACATGCCCGCGTACGCACAAAAGTTTGATCAGGACACTGAAAATCAAAAAACTTTAAATCTCTTCAATTAAATGGCGATTTGCACAAGAGACAAACAACTTAAATAGGGATTTTGAAAAGGGGCTTATCCATTTTGCGTGCTCGAATTATGTACGTTTATACATAAAATAAATTTAGTGTCGTTTTCTCAAGTAGTTTTTATATTTAACTGCTCTTCAAACACATTTTTGAAGAACAAAAGTGCGTTTAAAGTGCAAATAAATTTTAAAACCTACTTAAGGAAATAGCTCTCAAGTTTCCAAATATTTGTTTGTTATTTTAAACGAAGTCATCAAACAAATGGCCGCAGAGATAATTCGTTATCACGAGCGATGTCAACATATCGGCCATGCATACCTGCACACATCATAGTTTTCAAGTGCTCCAGCTTCGATTTTCAAAAGGATCGAAAGATAACACTGGTTTACAGAAAAAAATGTTCAATGTTCGAGATATTTTTTTTATGAATAACTTTTCGAGATATTTGCAATTTACCGTTACTCAGCTTTAAAAAATAGTAGATTCACTTAATCACGTATATCTTACTGAGCAATTGAATAATAGGAACACAGGGTATGGGAAATGAAAGGAAATGAAATTCTCCATAAACCGTATATATATATCACTTTTCGATAGTCCTGATAGTTTTTGAGAAATTAATTAATCATTTCTGACACCTCTTGTTTTCGATGCAAACACTCTACCAACTCAGGTGTACGTGGCGTATGAGTAACACACTGATGTTTCATACAAAAATTGCTTGCGCGATTTCATTTGACCAATCATTATTTTGCTATTTATATATCGATTTTATTCATTGGTAGCTTAGTTTTTAAAGGAACAGGCTTTAACATAAGTGCAAATTTTTTACACAAAAGTGTTATTTTTTACTTTTTCTCCTGTTAAATTTAGAATTTTTTGCATTTTTCATCAAAAAAAAACAAAAAATCTGGAATGATTAAATAATTCCTCAGAAACTATCAGCGCTATCGACAAGTGATATATATACGGTTTATGGAGAATTTTATTTTCTTCGTTTACGATTATTTAATTGAACCACTCTCTTTTTTTAAGCTGAATAACGGTAAATTGCAAAATATCGAAAAAGTATCATACAAAAAAAAATTAACGCGATTTTCGGAATCAGCGAGCGTTGTTGCATACAAATTGGATAGTGGCGTCTGGAGAACAAAATAAAAATAAAAATTTGTGATCCAGTGTAATCAGTTCTTAAAATTACCGATACTAAATACTCGAAGTACAAAGTAAATATCGACACTCAGTATGAGGTTTCGAAATATATGGTGATGAATACTTTTACTCTGCATGAACTAACATAGCACGATAAAAACATCTCTTTATTTTAAGTCAGTAGAAATTTTAACAGTTAATTTATTAACTTCGAGATTTCAAAGAAGCGGTGAAGTATTTCTGGTGCCATCTGCACTGAGAAAAGAGTATTGATACATGATTTGGTTATTATTTGGTGTCCCAAATATACTTAAGCGATTTCACTGTACTCTTGAATTAATTTCTCTCGCTAACAATGCCCATAATCTCATCAACCAGTGGCAACATTTAACCACTGCAATTCCACCAGCTGTTGCTGTTGCTAATCTACGAATATATCTTTGCATCTCTCAATGACTAACTTTGTTGACCGGTGTCATCTACCTGATTTGTGGCCATGTAAAAACCATAGACGAGTAGAAGAAAAACTGTTGTTCATCTCGTTTGTTTGTGTTTACAACTAACTTCTCTGTTGCACTTATAAGCAAAATTTTTTTTTTGTGTTGTAAAACAGCGCGAACATGTAATAACAAAAAGAACTAACACCAACAACAATCGCAATTTGGAATCACTATAAAAACTAGGCAGGCCAACTCTGCGGCCAGTGACCACTGTTGGTGGTTGTTGATGCATCAGTCGCGGTTGTTTCTCTTACTTTTGCGGCAACTGCTGCTGATTGCATCCACTGATTGGGGCTCTAGTTGGTTATTGTTTACATAGCTGTACTAACGATTTGTCATAATTTTCTATGGCACAACAATGCTGCTATTTCATATACATATATGCGAGCATGCTTTGTGTGTGTGTATTCAGTGCGTTGCTGAGAAATTTAAATTGAGACAATTTCAAGCACAAATTGAGATGTAAATAGTCCAGCATTAAAAACCATATATGTACTTCAATGCACCTGAAGTCTGGACTCGGGTACGAATGCCCCTTTGTGGGTGTCATACTGTTTTCTCCTATAACTTAAACGTTTTTGAATCATTTTCCGACTGATAACAAATTCGGTTAAAAGGATCTTTGGGTCATGGTATACATGAAAGAAGCTTTAGTGCGGCCATTCCTACTTACTTTTTCTGTTTAACCCTTCAGAGGTATTGTGGGGTATGTCATACTAGGGTGGTCCAAAATAAGTAAAGTCGGAATTTTACTTCTCTCATCCCCTAAGATTCTGTATCCCCCATTTTTTTTATTCTGAAATCAAAAAATATTTAGAGGTCGCCGAAAGCGCTCAACGTTTTTCATGTATTTTATATGGGAAAAAATAACTTTTAGTAGACATTTTTTAGAATTAATGAAAATCAATGTTTTTCGATCGGAAAGCTCTGCTGCTCTTCATGAGACTTCTAATAACAATAGCCAACTGTTAATTTAACACTTTTTTTCATACTAAAGATTTTTTTACTACCTCATTTTATTTTAGGCATTTGTATAGCATTTTCCCATTATCGTAATTAACGGCTCATTCGTAATTCATAAACAAATCAATATTTATAATTGCTGACAAATTTCAAATTATTTTATGAAAAATTTTGAGATTACAAAAAAGGGAAGAAATATTCAGGTAATGTACTAACATGAGGAAAAGTGTGGCAGGAAAGTAAACATACACAGTCACATTAGCTAAACAAGCAAAAGCATAAAAGAAAACAAAAGCCAACGCTATGAGAAAATATTATAACGCGCATAAAAGGTAAGGCAAAGCAGTTCAAAAACATTATGTAGCGGTGGAAAGGACAAGCGGAATTGAAGCAACACTCAAGTAGGCGAAAGTAAATGGTACCTACAATGGACCAACACCAACGCCTAAGCTAACTGTTGCAGCCAGCACTGAGGCAACAGCGATGAAATCTGCAGGCAGCTGCAGCTCTTGATATTGGTGTAGATTTTGCTCTTTCAAGAGCTGGCATTGTTGGAGCTAGTTCCCTGACATTAAAGATCGCACATGCCCTTACCTCCATTTCCACTCATTCAAGCACCAAAACGAGCAGAAGTTGTTGAATTTTCTCATTTTTGGTTGGTTACTTAAGTGGGTGAAATGAAGGTAGGTGCAAAAGTGGAGAAGGAGGAATGAAATGCAAAAAGTACGTAATTACGAGATTATGAAAGAGGAAGTGGGTGTAAAATATGGGCTTATATAATATAGTGCACATACATACATATGTTGTAAATTTATATATATTTAAATATTTATATACATTTCAAAAAATGAGGTGAGTACGGTGTTTATTTTTTAGTATAACTATAATTTGATGGAGAAGTATCTATTAAAAAAAAAATTAAAAAGTTAATACCAAATTCATAAAAAAATTAGGAAGATTTTAACTGTTTCATAAATCGAAAATTTGTATAAAAATATCTCTTTACAGAGCTCTTTAAACCTATTTTGCTTTTTATGAATAATGCCTTTAATTCATATAATCGCGGTAAAAAAATTTGTATCTCAAAATCACCAAACTTAAAGTGTACACGTTATATGTATGTGTAACACATGCTTTGTTATACCAAATTTATCCAGATAATCGTCAGCACGAAAAACATTTTTTTGTCAAGCTGCCATAGAACATTTTCTTTCAACAATTTCCGCCTTCTGAAGAAATAGGAAATTGCTTTATAAATAAATGTTTAATATCTATTATCTTAGAGAGGCATGGGTGATTCCAGCTAAGACGTCACACACAGGTAAACAAATTATAGATTGTATTTAAATCTGTGGCAACAGTAGATCAAGTAGAATAGTTCATTTTCGCCATTTTATCTACTTTTATTGTTACAAATCGCAGCCGTAGTGCGACTGTTCTGACATAATACTTTTTCAACAAGTTGTCAAAGCATTCATCGTATATTGAAGATGATAATGCCAAAAATAATTATCCAACAAGCGTGATGATGCTAAACGCACATAGCACTGGCACTGAAGCCAATGAAAGCGGCGACGCTGATGTTGACGGTGGTCCAAATAGTGGCGAGGGCGGTTTCGACCTCCCGTAATGAGAACAGCATTGGCAGCGCTAGTTACGATAACGGGCCTCTTTCTATTACGACGGTGACAGCGGCCCTGAACGCTGATGATATCTATGGCTTCTAATGCTCGTGCCGGGGAGCAGCGGGGGCCCAGGGCAGAGCTAGCCGGATGTTGGATGACGGGGATGATAATTCCGGCCCTAATGGCGATTACGGTGGTAGCGGCCCTAGATTGCGATTATGTTAACGGTCCTTACAAACAGGCGAAAGTGGCGGACCTCGGTAGTGGTTTGGCGTAGGGGCGGCAATGACATGTGACGGCCCTGATGATGATGATGGTGTTAGTTCGGCCCTAATAGGTGGTGGCGATGGCAGCGGCCTTGGATGATGACAGCAGGGCTAGCGGTCGTGGAAGGTTGCGGCGCTTGGCATCGACTTCGGCCTAGGGGCGGCAGTGATATCAGCGGCCCGGTGAACGCGAAGATAATACTCGGCCCTGGTAAGTTGGCGGCGATTCTCGGCCGTGACTTTGGACCAGGGGCAGCAGATAGGTGTTGGTAGGCCGAACGGTGACCTCAAAAGCTACGGAACAAGAAATGACACTGAAAATGGCACAACGCCGAAACCGGTTTGTCTGCAAACCAAGCTTGACAAGAGATGACGGAAATTCGTTCAAAAGAAATATTTATAGTTTGTCTAAAACTAGGAAATATATTTAAAAGCTTCTCCCAGACGTTACTCTTAGAAAATGTAAATTTTCTGTGCAAGATATATAATTAATATATACTCTATTAGTTTCGTATTAAATTTATATCTGACATCAAGTTTAAACAGTTCGAAACTTGTCAAATTAATGGCTAAAGACAAAATACTTAAAGTTTCAGTAAAAACGAGTTAAAATGTGTCACCCGTTGCGTTGGAATGCCCCATATGACTTTGATTTAATACTCGCGTATTGATGAGGTGAACCAGAATTATATTTGTCAGGTAAAAACTGGCATACCATAAAAAAAAAACTTTTAATGAGGGATGACTCAGAAAATGAAGTTAATATCTATGTAGAAGTTTGTGTTTTTTCTGATGAAAAAACCTTGAAGACTAGTGGGTCGATCCTGACTTTGCGGTAGAGGAAGAATCTGAATGGATATGAAAGGTAGTGATGCAATGCTGAATGGAGATCACAGAGAATAGCAGCGGTGAGTAGAGCTGCCTGTAATTCAGATTTGTTGTTGGTGATGAATTCTTATTTACACTTAAATTATGAGTGACTTATTACAACAACAGTAACTGAGTAATTATTTGCACACTGAGGTGGTACACTATTTATGCAGCACATGTCCGCGAAACAGAAAACATTATTTTTGTCATTAGGAAACAAGTATTTGTTGTTTTTCGTAAACTTTTGAATTTTATTTGGTAACATTTTCAAAGCGAATTGCGATGGCCTGTATTTTTCTGTAGCAGCGAACTTTCAACAAAGTCCTCGTGATCTTAACTGCATACCGTTCTGATAACGCACAGAGTATACTGGAGTATCCGTTAGCTCGGAGAGGTTCAGTTGAGTGAATTTTTTTCCCAACAAGAAGTGTATGTATGTATGTAGATAAATGTAAATTTGGTTATAATGTAGTATTCTTACTACTTTGATAACAGCAATATTAACAATTTCGGATGACAATTATCAACAAACGGCGAACATTTTCTTGCTTCAATAATACATAATTTAGTTCGCCAACAAACAAAATAACAATAACAATTCCCAGTCACATGACTGCTTCTTCACAATTTTCTCTTATATTCTGCGCATAATCGTTTTCTTCGGTTAATTCATATATCCGTAAACAAAAGCCGCCAACATTATGGCCAAAAGCACCACTAACGTTAAGCACGAAAATTAAACGTTGCGCTTCAACACCGTGCGCAACCAAGAAAGACCATAACAATTATGTACATATATACATACATACATACAACTTACATTTGGAAATAGTTTGCGAATTGCGTAGCTTAGTTGCAACTTAACCTTGACTAATGCCTCAGCTTTCTTCACAAATATATCTACGTACATATATACATACGAGTCTATATGATTTTACGCTTTGCCTATCAGCATCATTTCAATGGCCAATTTAGCAATTGACCAAATTGAGAATACTCTAACAAACACATAGTGCGCATAGTGGACAAAGTTTTAGCTAACCACAAACTATAGGGAAGCTGTGTAACTGAATAGCACTTAGGAGTAGTTGAAGTCGGTAGTTGATTGTAGTCATTGCTTGCTAAGAATGCGTATGTTAAAAGACAATGGTATAGACTGTCACGCCTACAGTTTGTTTGCGAGGTAGTTTTGTTGCTTTTGCAAGAAGTCGTAAAAGCCACACATATCACACGTGCCCTCTAGGAAAATGAGGAAATCTACCGGTTTGAAGTACATAGCAAAATAGAAACATACCTTAACGTTTCTTAAGAAACTTAGAAGGAGTTTTGAAGTTTACATTCAGCCTTATTGCCAATTCCATGTGAATAAATCATTCCCATAATTTAACACGCAAAACAAAAACAAATTGTGCAAAATGGTTTTTGTTTTGCTTTATAATTTTTGGGAATATTTGTTTGCACGGAATTCACGATAAGGCTGAATGTTTCCTCTTCGCTTTTCCCTGAAGAAATTATTAAAAAAATAAGCTCCAATGCACCTGCTTATCAAAGTTGGCATACTTAAATATTTAAAATACAAAATAGATATAAATACATACGTTTGCATACATATATAATTCGTGAAAATCTAAAAAAAACGGATGAAAGGTAAAATTCAATAGTAATTGCTAGAATATTTCCAAACTCGTACCACAAGAAGTTTTGAGGAAAGATTCCGCAATAATTTTGCGAGTAACTTTGTGGAAGATTTTTCTAAAATTTGTCTAATCAGCTACAGGAAATACTTTCTCCAAATTATATAAAGTGCTAAAAAGAAATGGAGTGTCCAACAAAGAGAAATGCTTTCATCATTCAACAGAATGTTTTTGCCACGCATGAAAGAATACTCGCATTTCCTAAAGGGTAGGTATACATACGTGTGAAAGTAAACCGCATATGTACATGTGTATATATTTATGTATACCCTACGTGTTTGTATATAGGGTCCTGCCGAAAAAATTATCAATTGATGAAAAATAACCTACTTGCAGTTAGCTTATTTCAGGACAAATAAAATAAAGATCAAAATTTTGTAATATCATTTTGAGGTTATGTCTGACGGAATTCGAATATGGGACCACCTATAGAAGACTATGTGAACAAATATGCAATGTTAAATAAAGTAAATAAATGAACAAGTTAAAAAATTTCCTATTGATATTTTATATGCAAATACTTATTTACAAGTTAATTTAAACCTAATGCAGAGGTAGTCACCTTGAAATATAGTCGGGTTTTCTCAAAGAAAATATATAGATAAAGTCATCTTTAGTTCCTTCTTAATCAACTTCAAGTGATAATTATAGTTAGATACATTTCCTGCAGGGCAGTTATGTGTGTGTACGTTTGTATACGGTAACACTTGTCACCACATTTGTTTGCGCAGTTATAGCCTCAATTCCAAGGGCTTCATAAGAAAGTGCATGAATACGAGCGTTAGTATGCTTAAACGTCCATAAATATTTTACATACGTGCAAGTAAAATTCCTTCCGAAAGCTTTTACTAGAATGACACAAAATTATTATTTTTTTTTTGCCTAAGTTACTATGCACTTGGTCACATTGACTTGCGTC
>NW_016171965.1:0-13687 GCF_001687245.7 Rhagoletis zephyria | reverse complement strand
CCTTTTGTAAAAATTTGCATGCCATTCCAGGCCATTCACTTATGCATATTCAAAAGCGTGCAAAATGAAGAAAAAGTTTTATATTATGCCTGCTTGCGAGATTGATTTCTTTAATTTCTCGACAATTACCGGCAATAGCCGCAGCTGTTCTACTCCTTCTTCACTTTTGCTTTCGCGGTTGATTCATACAAATTCGCAATCATATATCTGACTTGATTACACAAAAGCCGCGTGCCCATATGCCCATCTGTGTTCGATTCGTATACCTCCTTAGAAATGCGCGAATTCAATAGAACTCGCCTTTTTATTTAATGCTTGTACTGGGACTTAAAGCAAACAAAAGTGCAAACAATCACGTGCGCGTCTTTTGATTGTTGCGGGTGGCCGTTTTGGGTCTTTTGTCATTGGCACCCTGCTAGAGCACCGTTTTCAGCAACAATCAATCATATTTGCTTGCAAAGTCAAAGAAATACGAGTACCAATACAATTTTTTCTTGGCTTTTTTCTGGTTGATGGGCGTTATTTATTGCGCATTTCTTTTATTTAGTTGCTCGTTTATTCTTAAATGATTCGCTTAAAATGGAATGCTACAACAAAAATGGTTTTGTTACAGCCCTGCAGGTAGTGCTAAAAGTTTTTGAGAGAATATTGTTAGTGAAGATGGGAGACAAAATTTTGCGTCATTACTTTGGGTTATAGTAGACCATCGATGAAAGTGAAAGCTTTTATTATGCTAGCGTTCATATATGTACATGCATACAACATGGAAAGCTTTACATCGGCGATCGGGTCCGCCTTGCCCGTGGGCAAAGCTCTTTTAAGCTTTCTATACATTTTGTATACACGCTTGCAGAGTAAAAGCTCTATCTGCCCATCGCTGCTTTAACAGGCTTATATCAGCACTATGTTCTGGTTGTGGCTGTGTTAGACAGATTCTTATTTACTTCAAGAGGCCTCTCGAAACCTATAAAGTTACATTGGGGAGGTTCAGAGGGCGCAGCAGTTGAGCGCAACCGTTGCAACAAGATCAATGATCGTAATGCGTTTTCTGAACGGTATCTTAGCTGTCAAGTTAAACAACACACAACATAATAGCTCTGATCCAGTACTCCACGAACTTACAGGGTTTTACACGAACTTGCAGGAAGTTACAGGAAAAATGATCCCGTACTCCGAATCCCTCCAAAATCCTGCAAATGAGAGCCATTTTTGGAGATTTGGTAGAGAATGAATTTGCAAGATTTTACCCTAACTTTTTCTTCTGGTAAAATCATGAAAAGTTTCAATCGTNAGAATGAATTTGCAAGATTTTACCCTAACTTTTTCTTCTGGTAAAATCATTAAAAGTGTCAATCGTTCACTGGTTGACGTTTTTACAGGAAAAATGCTTTTTTTGTTGCCGTATGTTTTGTTGTTACTCACTTCAGAGAGTAATTTTCCTGTTTGACATTTTTACAGGATTTTACACGAAAAGTATTGGATCAGAGCTATTGTCTCAAATGGCCAGGAAAATATTACGATCATCTAACACGCAACTGTTCAGTTGATCAGAAGTATAAACAACACGTTTAGAAGGCGAAATCGCAACAGTTGCTGAGCTGTTCCGCCTTTTGAACGTGCCCATTTACTCAATTACTTCTCTCCTAAAAAGTAATAAGCAATAAATGAAGTAAAAAGTAATCAACAACAAATGAAGTCAATAAACAAAGAAAAACCAAAGAGCAATCGGGCACGGAACTGTGCCGGGGAAAAGTCTTTCAATCAATTCTCGACGGCTGAGTAGAAGATCGCCCTATCTCGGCTGCCGGTTCGGAAACGACGCCCTATCTCTATTGAAAATATATTGAAAATGGGTTGAGATAGGACTTGTTGAACCGTATTCTGAAATAGGGCGTTCTTCTACCATGTGTTGAGATAGAGCGTTTTTAATCAGATTTTAAGATAGGACGATTTGTAACACTTCTAAACTAGAGCGCTCTTCTACCATATGCTGAGATAGGGAAATCTCCCCCTCAGGCGTTTATATAGAGCGGCAGTAGGGATCGGATGTAGTTAGTCTTTCCTGTGACTTTGGCGGCAAAAGGAGCTTCTGCTTTCCACACGAGAGTGGATCAGGAGCACTCTCACCCGCTGCCTAACCTGTAGTATACATTTTAGCGCACTCGTCAGCCATGCAGTTTTCTGCAATGTCGCTATGGCCTGGTATCCATACATATACATACATACATACATATGTACATGAAAGCCTAATAAAAAAATTAAGATTGAGGTCAGACACTTTCTGATCAATTTTTAAAGCACCATCAGTGGCCCCAGGATTTTAAATTCCGCTGGCTATAAGTGTAGATGCTAACTAACCTTCCTTATTGTCGTCGCACTCTTGAGCAGTGTGTCTACTGTTTCTTTATAGGCTAGAAGCCTGAACTTGATATTATGATCCCTACATAAACCCTGGCATCAAGCTTCGACTCACCCGTGAAAAGTTCACTGCACCATCCTTACCCAATACCTATACAATAACGTGAATATTTCAGAGAGCTTAAAAAAATGTAAAACGAGAGCACTTCTCGCCTTCGGGTATAACTTCGAGTCATTGAAAATTGACAAATGAGTACACTTCGTTGCTCTTCTATCAGCAGTGGGGAAATTCCTGTAAACAGAAGCCCCTTCTATGCCATCGTATGTACTCCGAGTAGACTTAATACCAGCATCTTACCTTAAGTGCTGGAAGACATTATTTAGAGTTCGAACAGCTGGCAGTTCTTCGAATTCCGAAAAAAATAATACATCTCGTAAATTCAAGCTAACTTCATCGTCAAGTCGAATAATTAGAGCTAACCTATGAGCAATTCAATACAAATGGCAAACAGTTTACTGCTGTAAAATCAAGTAGCCAACAATTTAGTTTGAGGTGCCGACATCGAAATAATTTATGAGCTCCACACACGCCGTTTGCATGCTATGCTTGAAACGCAAATTGCAATGAAAATCACAAAGTGCAAATTAATTAATTTGTTAGCATTTTTCCAGACGAAAAGCAAAGCTAAATAAAGCACTAATCTTATCAAGCAAATGTCCAATCACTGAAATTAATTGACTAAATACCTTTCAACATACGAAATACAAATGCCGCCGCCCCTCGTATGTGGGGTTTATTCACACTTACATATACATATGTACATACCTAAATAAACAATGCAACATCAAAGGCCAACCAACGAGTGCTGAACAAGGACCCTTGTTGTCAATGATAATAAAGTGCATATGTATGTGTCTGCGTGTTTAGAAACACAAAATTTATTGCATTCACATCCAACACACTGGATACAAAAGAGGGTCCAATGAAAATTATTTGCTCGCAACTAAACCCCACAAATATTGCACCCAATTCGAAAATACACAGATACACATACGCATACATACGGACACAATCGAATTACAATGTGTGATATGTGTAGATATGCAGTCCTTACACTATGTATTTGATCCTTTGCCTGTAGCAGTCGTCCGGATAAAAATGTAAAAATTGAATTTATTACCGAGTGGCAATCTCTTAGATGCCACTGCTGTCAGCATGTCGACTATTACTCTACTATTTCCTCGACATATTTCCTCTACATAAACACTGCTCACTTTGCCATGGCATAGAGTAACCGCAAGAATTATAACGATTTTACACGTTATTGTGGCATAAGTCATTCTGTCAAAAGTGTTGCCGCTTCGTTCGCTGCCGCTTAACCCACCTTCTAGTCAACTTTTAATGCCTCGAAACCAATTGCGACCACCATCAGCAGCAGCTCATCCTTCGCCGTCGCCGTTTGGCTTGCATGTTGCAACATATGTCGTTTGTATCCGTATTGTAAGTGGCATTGCATATTCGCCGCACCGGATTACTCGCCCTTCGATGACGCTCGTCTTGCGTCGTAGCATTTCCTGGGGCGCTACACTGACACAAACCGCCCACACAATCAAATGCTGCTTTTACGTCATTAGGTTGCAGGGGTGGCAAACGAATCGTTTATTCTGATATTATTGAGACATTTATGTAGTTAAACTTGAGGTTCATTATAATCCGCCACTCCTCCGGCAAGCCAACGAAACGAATTGAAAATCAAACTGGAATTCGAGTAATAAACGAAAGGGCAAAGCAATGAACAATTGAAGGGCTAACGTATGTAAATACGTACGTATATATGTGTTTACGGGGGAGTTATGTACATATATAACTTCAGTACTGCTTTGTCTGCTCATTGAGAATTAGTCGCTCTCGGGCAGAATGGTGCGCTAATGCAATGCAGGAATTCTGTGGAAGATTTGGATTATTAAAAGCACTTTTATTCTACCACCAAAGCATATCTTACATCAATGAACTTAGAGCGCATTCATATACATACATACATACATAAGTATTTATACACAAATTTAAGTACCCTGTATAGTGGGTTATTAATTTTGTTGAACTGAAAAAAATGTCTTGTAGTATATGAGCAAATTTCACGAGTCGTTACATTGTTCGACAAAACCGTGTTGTTGGTTGCNTTAAGTACCCTGTATAGTGGGTTATTAATTTTGTTGAACTGAAAAAAATGCCTTGTAGTATATGAGCAAATTTCACGAGTCGTTACATTGTTCGACAAAACCGTGTTGTTGGTCGAAAACGGTGACACACTTATATTAGAAAATGCATTATCTTCAGTTTTGTATAAAGAATATATACTAAAAAAAATGTTAAATAACCACTTATACGCCCGTAGCACCATACACAATCATCTAGCACGTTTACTCGCACGCATCAACTTAAAAGTCATACAAGATATATTTATATATCGTTGCCTTAATATAGAAAGGCCCTATCTCACATCGTCGCTGAAATGCACAAAGCCGTAACTAACTAAAATCTTTTATTGCATAAAACGATGTGAGGCCACATAATTCGATCAAATGCATCATAATCAATTAAAACGGAAATTTTCGATTTTTAGTTAGTTACGACTTTTTGTAAATCAGCGACGATGTCAGATAGGGCCTTTCTATATTAAGGCAACGATATATTACTGTCTTCATGTACATATATTAAAATTTTAGAATGAGTTTAGAGTGCGCAAATAAAAATGTTTTAACTGGAATTTTAATTTCTCAGAAAATAGGCATTTTAATTTTAACATTTTGGAGTATCTTAAATTATAATTTAATAATTATTGAAATTAAAAAATTCTTAAATTTTCAAAAATTACAAAATAGCTGTGAATGCTTCCATTTTTTTTTTTTAATTTGGTGGCACACTCTTGAAACTTAACAGATATGTTGTATTTGATGCCTATGTCCATTGCTTTTAATATGACTACTTTATTAGAAAACCTCCCAAAGTTATTTAACAAGGATCAGTCCAGCGCCTTCGTCTTGACCTATGGGCTATGCCGGAGCCGCTTAACTTAAAGGTACAATACATGATAATAGTAAGAACACATTCAGGTTAAAAACTGTTTATTCCTTTTGATTTTATAGGATTGAATTTTAAACCCATCTCACAACTTGTGAGATTTTCACATATACCAAAAATATACATATTTATTGCTTTATTCGGTGCTTTCATTAGTGTTTACCATTCAAGTGTGTTGGTTCGTACGGTTTGCCTTTGCTTCCCTTAAGTGGCGATTATCACCCTTAAAAGGGTATACTTATACGCAAAGAGAAGTTGGACATTAAATGAAAATATTGTGCGCAAAATTTCTATTCAGATACATACATACATACTTACATTCTTGCATAGCACCCGAGTAATAATTTAACAAGGAATTAACTGCTACGCACCTACTTTAATTTGGGTCATGCATTTATCTCGACACATTTGCCTTTCAAGGGTTAACTTGATAGTGGTTCTCCAAAAGTGCATAGGGATTTTTTAAGTTCTGCAAATTCTATTGATTGCTTTGACTGCAGCAAAAAAAATAAAGGATAACGATTATTCTCTTGAGAGTCTTTTCCAAGATTTGGCACACAGTGAATACCTACTCTATGGTAATTTTTCGAGGTCTAAGGCCACACTGATAAGGCCTACATTAACGGTGGGCTTATCATTTTACACTAAAGCTTGATAAATCCGTATATGCGACGGTTGTGAGGCTAGTCCCACTGTGGTTGACACACTTAAATTTCCTTAGGTTGGCATGCGTTCATCCAACCATACTTGCTTAGCTGTCAGGCCGTCAAGTCCAGTAGCTTTGTTTTCAATCTCGAATTTTCCTTTCATACCTCGGCATTGACATCGATTTCGTCGTCCTCGACTGGGTGCTCGGTTGCATCGTCTCCGCTGTAGTGCGTCCTTACAGCTGTAGTGAGCATCGCCAGGCCCTACTTAATTCTTGCATTGCCCATCCATCATATTGATTTAATAGCGATGAGGTCAGCCTTAGCCTTCCCGAGAACAGCAAACAGCCGTGTTGGAGGCGCCTTCCACACTAAGGGATCGGATTTACCAGGTGCATAACCTCCAAACTAAATAGATTAGTATACTGTTCCTTGAGGTTCATGAAAAATGTAACCAGGCGAATACACACCCTTTACAATAAAAAATAACTAAAAACCAGAATATAAATACACAATGACAGGCATTAAATAGACGACGAAAAACAATAGACTACCAGGGGTTACCCCATTGCTAGATAAATTCTCGTACATGCACAGCAACAATAACAAATGGAACAGCAGGACTTTTGTTTTGATATCGAAAAGATTCATGCTATTAAAGTGAACAGACGGACAGTAAATGGTTCGTATGGATGTTTGTGAACCAACAAAGTAATGGCAAAGTGGTGGTGGCGGTGTCGATTAAATGAATGCATCAACAGCTATAGTAGTAGCAACAACAATAACGCTAGCCAGCAGGAGCAAGTCAAAGCATCACCGATAATCAAAAGAAACAACAACAAACGGAGCTTTAGCTATGTAAAACAAACGGCAGCTCAACAGTTGCCCATACAAATATGTTGTAGACTGACGATGCATGGTTCCAACAGGCTGCAACAACAACAGCAACAACTCTAAGAGTACATTTTCATCAAACCGAATAAATATACATGCATACCAAGGATGTTGCGAATGTTTACATTCGCATTCGTTATGCGAATGATTTGCATCATTTTACGCATTCGCATTCGACATTCGCATTCGCATCAAATGATACGAATATTTTGCGAATGCGAATGTGCACATGGGCAGAGAGTCCACTGTAATATTGTAGAAATGGTCTGTCTAACCAGGGTGCGGACAATAACCGGCTTTTAGCTTCAGGCGCTAAACGGTTAATTAGTATATCAAGCAACATTGATGGGCCTTCAACAAGTACTGCTAAAAGTCTTATAAGCAACCTAGAAATAATTTGGAGACATTAAAAAATATTAAACTAAAGCTCAATTGAAGGGCTATCTTAAAGAAAACCGAATGAGATCGGTGGAAAACTAAACTAAAATACAACAAATTGACAGATGTGGCCCGCAAATATTTGAGCGCTCACCCGTCAGCGTCCAAGTGAGCAATTCTTCAGTGCAGACGGCCTTATATACGAGCCTCTAAGAAATCGGCTCATGGGAGAAAAGGCGGCATTATTATTATTTCTTTTTTTTTAATGTTTTAATTGTTTTAATGCTATACCTAACATTCGCATTTACACATTCGCATTATGAAAATTCGCATTCGCATTCGTATTCGCGAATGTGAAAAATATGACATTCCAAACATCCCTAATACATACATACACATGTATGTACGAAGCTTAGGTTTAAATACTTACACACATATTTACTCACCACTTAAGGGTAAACATCCTCATCAAGGCCACCCTCTTGTTAGTTAGATACACCACCGGCAGCAGGGCCGTAACAACAACTCGGAAAATCGCGCCCGATATACCCTTGGCAACCCTTAAAGAGCACATAATTGGTCTGTAATCTATTTTTGACAGATTGAATTTCGCTTTTTATCTTGATTTTATTTGGACTAACCGAGTTGGCAGTAAGTAATTGGGTATTCTTTATTTTAAGATGATTGTTGTAGCTGCTTGCTATGTATGTCTGTTATTCTATGCATTTTATGAGCGTTGTGTTTATTTATTTTTGTTATTAGTGGGTAACTGTGTGTAGTGGCGTGTCAGCAATGACGTTAATGGCTCGATGGAGCTGGAGTTAAATGTGATAAGTGGAATATTAGGTGAAGCAAGGCAAAGTTGGAGAGCAAGAGAAAGAGAGAGAGGCGCAAAAGTGAAAGGTTGTCGTTAGTTAACTGTCAAGCAATTTATGCGGTTAAAAATTGGTAATTCTAAACCGCAAGATTTTCAAAGATTAAGATAACAATTTTATGGCATTTTTTTTTTCTAAAGGAATATTGGTGAAATGTATTGACCATAAAAATTGATTGGTGCAAAAAAATATATTAATTAATTTAATTATTATTAATTATATTTATTTCGATTTTTGAAGTGAAACATTTTAATCGACTTCGGAAATGTTGGCGTTAAATATTTAACGCCACGGTAACGGTAGCGTGGTTACATGGCGAATGCCTGCACAGAAAACGAACGGCTGCGTTGAACACCACTTGGGGGCCAGGAGAGATAAAAGCAAAGACGAGGATATAGGCAAGGACAGAATAATGGTATTGATAAGTATATATACATACATTAGGAATGCAATCCCGAGATCCTGGGTTCCCGGCCTTTTTTACGTCCTCAAAATTCCGGAATTCTTGGAAAAAAATCGCGGGATTTCCGGGATTTGTAACTTGCACTGGTGGCAATAATAGAAACTGCTTTTGTTCACCATTAATAGCTATATTTCATTTTTCATTTAATAATTAAAGTTTTTAATTTTTTTAAATTCCAAAGAAATTTCCTCTTTCCGTTGGTACCCATATTTTTATTATAAATACATTGCACTGAATATTTTAAATAATTTTTGGAATTTATCATATCTTTGAAATATATTCTGACGTAAGAGAGAGAAACTAAAAACCCAGCTTTACTATATTTGGCCCATGGATTCCCGAATGCACAATTGCACGGTGTTATATGTACATATAATGAGGTAAATATTTATAAAAATTGTTTAAACATTAAACAAACAAAAGAAATATAGACAAAACTGGTCGAAATAAGGAGGTTCTTTTACTTCTGCCACTAGTATTATGAAATTCTTTCAACCACAAAATACATTTGGAAAAACATAGGAAAGCTTCTCAAACTATATTAAAGACATTTTTTCGATTTAAATTGTTGAAAAATAATAATAATCTAAATCCCGAGCCTATTCCCGGTATCCCGGGATTGTGATAACGGCATCCCGAAAGTCCCGGGATAGTAAAAAGCGAAAAAATTAACATCCCTAATATACATACTTATACATATGTGTGGATAACAACAGAAATAAAGACAAAGGCAAAGACGCTGTCAAAGAGACGAAGGATGAAGAATACAAGTAATTTTTAGCAAAAAAAAAACCGACTTCAACTCTCATATAAAAAAAATATATATATATATCTCATGATCCGCGGATCTTAACCAGATTAATATGGGACCACCTCTGAGACACTACCTTTCCGATGCAAAAAGAATTATCGAAATCGGTTGATGTGGTCCAAAGTTANAAAAAAAAAAAAAAAAAAAAAATATTCCGACGAACTGATAACCTCCTCCTTTTTTGGAAGTCGGTTAATGATAGAGATCTAGCGGAAGACGAAGAGGAAGACTAAGAAGAAGATTAATACAGGAAGCAGGAAGATGAAGATGAAAATTCGGTTTACGGTTAAAGTTATTTGAACGAAAAAGCCGCCAAACACATATCTATGTAAAGTAAACAATCCCCCCGCTGCCTCCCTTTTTCGATAGTTTCGAACTAGTTCTATATTCGACAGATAAGATCTAGTTCGTTCGGCGTCCCTTTTTCTATAATTCCGAACCAGTTCAAAATTCGTCACTTTAGATATAGATTTCTAATGGAAAAAGTGAAATAAAATATTTTTTTATGAGTCCCACATTTCGCTGATTATGAACTGGTGGGGATCTACTTACTATCGGACTGGGTTTTATCCGCATTCTTATATTAACACAGCTTGGTAAATTACGGTATAAAATTGTTTACTATTTAACTTATATGGCGAGTTACGTTTCTTTCTTACCTCTCGTCCATTGTGTTCATTTGCCCTTTATGTGTTCGTAGCAAGAGCGACCAGCTAACCCAAATCGTTTGAGATAAATTGATAAACTCTTCTTAAATAGGTTCCCATACAAAGTTTGTCAGTTCATTTATTAAAGTGATAAATTTATCATTTTATCAAGCCATATTGTGTTTATTCAATTTCAAAATGAAAGTAATCTATTCTAAAATTTTCTGATATTCAATTAAGCCCTTTAAAAAAATTATAAAATATCTTTATGATATCCATATGCAAGTGCTGCCGGCTTTTTTTATAGCTTTTAGTGTTGGAAATGTTTAGGACCTTAAAATTAAAAATACAAAAAATTATGGCTAGCAAAAATAAAACTACTCAAAGGCGCGAATATGTCGTAGATTTTAGATCTTGTGTTGTAGACGTGGTAGATGTTGAAAAAAAGGGGAATATATGGTAGAAGTCCGAGCACTGCTTTTAACTGCGAGTATGAAATTAGTCTTATTACTAATTTTGTCAAACAATTCCTGTTTATAGTTAAATTAAATAAAACAGATTTTCTGTGGTTTCCCGATTTTTAAGTTATAGTTTCTACTTCGCCGTTTGAGAATATTTTTTTTTTTCAAATAAATATATCACCCTAATGTGCAAGTACATGTTCTCAGCTAAGTAGTTTCAGCCAAATTATGTACAAATACATGTCGATTATCCGGTTAACCGATTATTCGAATAGTCGAGTAGCAACTTTTGCATTGACTGAAAATCGAATAGCAAGTATTCGATCGTTTCATCAACTTCGACTAGTCGTGCAATTGATTAACTGTCATTTTTCGAATAGTGAAAAATGTTTAAATACAAATTTTTTCTCACTTCAAAACCAAAAATTTGCTTTATCCAAAATGAGTTTACGTAAGCGTAGCTGGGTGTGGAACTTCTTTTCTAACTCGGAAGGTGGAAAAGAAGTCAAGTGTACAATATGTGGAAAAAATATGGCCTATAATAATTCGACATCGTCTTTGGCAATCCATTTGAAGGCCATTCGTAAAAGGAACAAGGAGCAGGACCTGGAAATGTATGTTTATGTTAACGAACTAATAAGTGGTAATTTTCCATAGTTTATCCTCCCCAGGACCACAGATGTAGCCAAAGTGAATGTGCCGAACCAAGCCCGGCAAAAAATTTCAAGCGTAGAAGAAAAAACGAAGATGGCGAAACTATTTCAAACGAGCGCCAAGAGACCATTTCTCGTGCCTGGATTCCATGAGTTTATGAAGGTGATGGATGCACTTTTAATTTTGCTATAAGTCACGTATTCATCTCCATCGTAATTCATGCGATACCACACCATTTTTGGTACTATAAATATTCAAAGCCTATCAACCGCAGAACTTATGAAATATTGAAAGAAAACAACTATTCGAATAGTCGAATCTGCCAAGTAATCGAATGAAAACAACTAGTCGATTATGAACGGTTAGTCGAAAGTGAGCGGTTAATCGATTAAAGGTACTCGATTATTTTTTGAAACAGCTTTTTCTATTCGATTAACCGATTAATCGGTTAGTCGATTAACAAGAGCTCTAGTATGTATGTATGTATCTCTTTAACGCTATTGTAATTCTTGCATTCCCATAGGAAATCAACAATATAGCGAATTCAGCAAATCTGCGTACTTCACAAAATAAACACATACGAAACCCTGTATGTACATTACGGTGTTCCAAAATTGCATGTGAAAAAGTGAAGTCCGATTTTGAATGCTTTCATCCCCTAGGATTGAGCTATATCGTAAAAAATATACCCCTGTTTTTTTCGAATTAAAGATATCGTCGCTAGTCACGAATAAAGGCGCAAAATTACGCAAAAAAGGCGCTTAAGTAAAACTTCGGCGAAGAAAGACGCGGGACTTAGTTGACGGGGAAGAAAGACACGTAATCATAGATTTACACTTGGCCAAGGACTGTCACTTCAGCATCATTCCCCAAATCTCTTTGGAGAATTTACAGGAGGGTCTTCAGGAGACTTCAATAATAATACCCAGTTGTTTATTTATTATTGTTCATAATAAAAAGAGGAATAATATTTTTCGGTATAGAACAATCCTAGCGGTGTGAGCATGAAAATTTCGACTTTACTTTTTTTTTTTGCCACCCTAATGTAAATAATGTATATGTACTTAGATATGTATATGATATTATATATTCAGTTAAATATAATTCAAGTCATGTTATTACATATGTACATACATTAAAATGTGTGTGCATCCAACAAAAGAAATCTGTCAAAGCAGCTACTTATTATATATTTTGTCATATTTTTGGTATTTTTTTTTTAGAAATGCCACTAATCTTCAATTTCACACTTCGACGCATCTGCTTGGGCAAAGTGACAAATGATCTTAACAGCCTAATGTAATAAATACTTGAGTGGCAAGCCGGGCGCGGGGATATGCGCTATGCGTGCACTTAGTGGTAATATGTAATTGGGTAATTGCTGCGGTTCAAAGAACTCAAATCTCAAAAAAGTAGAGTAAAGAAATCGTAGAAATACCACAAAGTGTTGACGGTGGTGGTCAGTGTTGCCAGAACTTTTTGGACCAACCGGCTAAATTGGCAAAAAAACCCGTCTAAAAACGGCTAAACTTATTTAAATAAATCACAAGTAGACAGACTAGCTCTTGGAAAGAAGTCGCAAATTCAAGCTAGAAAAAATTTTGCTAGCAAGAATTTGCAATGAGGAAAAACATATGACTGTGGCACGTGGTTGGTTTTTTGTCGAAAGTTTACAAACTTGAGCGATTTTAAAATGAAAAATTTAGGTAAATACTTGTTTACTTAATTAATTTAGTTAATACCAATGATTTGAAAGGTACTCGGCTGAAAAAACTATTCGTAATCGCAATACGATTGGCGATATAGGAAACCCGCCAGTTACTACGACGAAGAAATTGAAACGTATGTTGAAGAAAGTCAGACAAATAAAAAATATACATGTCTTATGTTTGAAATGCAACCGTGAACACTAACTGGCCGGGAAACTTGCAAATTCCTGCAAATTTGCGTTCGTGTAGAAATTTGCGAATTTCTCTACTTGAAAGAGAATTGGCGAGCATTTTTACTTATTATCTGATATTTTGAGTGATAACACTGGACCACAAATTTCAACTTTTTCTCTTTACCAGAAACGCCGTTATGAAATTCTTATGTAAAACCACCCCCTGATTCCGAAAATCAAGGTTATTTTTAATTCTATGGTACCGTTTTTGAGATATTTGCAANTGAAGCTTTTAAAAGGTAATAAAATTTTCTATAAACTGTGCATACAACACTTTTTGCTAGGCCCTGTAGATTCAAAGATAACGAACAATCATTACCGGTTTTTTCAATTTTTTTTGTAAAAATATA
This sequence comes from Rhagoletis zephyria, assembly GCF_001687245.7. Lineage (NCBI taxonomy): Eukaryota > Metazoa > Arthropoda > Insecta > Diptera > Tephritidae > Rhagoletis > Rhagoletis zephyria. The sequence goes on along the minus strand of NW_016171965.1, from coordinate 125 downwards.
AAAAAAATTGTACTTTGCGGGAAAGGATCTCGAAAATCTTTTATTCTTTTGCAGATTTTTTTTTTCTCCCTAAGCTCTGTTGTAACGGGTGATTTTTTTGAGGTTAGGATTTTCATGCATTAGTA